>NC_034191.2:67762549-67767549 GCF_002021735.2 Oncorhynchus kisutch | reverse complement strand
TAGTAATTCATTTAAACAACAGTTATTCAAATGAAACATTAATTTAGCCATTCAAATTAATCATATAATTACCAGTTAGAATAACTTGAGTGCGGCGGAAAACCATTAGCAGCTGTAGTTTGGATTAAATCATTATGGGATGGGAGTCGAGAGGGGGATGATCCACTGAAAACTGCCTGGCCAAGATTCCTGTTCAGAATAGAACCAGATCACTCTGACAGAGGTGTTTATGGCCAGGAACAGAGAGACTGAGGAGGGGATAGCGGGAAAAAGGAGAGCTGAAGAGAGGAAAGCACTGAAGCAGCTGACGGGATTCCCATGGAATGTTGCCGGCATCAGACGTGTGTGTGTGTGTGTATAGACTACCCCCCACAGGTTCCTCTCCTGTAGGATAATGGCCCTGAGGAGAAGCAGCAGGATTCTCCCTCATCCCTCTTCACACACAGACAGTCTGTATTCTTCTGCTGACTGACAATCCTCTGCGTATCCCCCCGTCTTACCCCTCTCCATACTCCTCTCTTCCTATACAGTTGAAGTCAGAAGTTTACATACACTCAGGTTGGAGTCATTAAAACTCGTTTTTCTTATTTTAATTTTACCCCCTTTTTCGTGGTATCCAATTGTTAGTAATTACGATCTTGTCTCATCGCAACAACTCGCGTACGGGCTCGGGAGAGACGAAGATCAAAAGCCGTGCGTCCTCTGAAACGCAACCCAACCAAGCCGCACTGTTAACACAGTGCGCATCCAACCCGGAAGCCAGCCGCACCAATGTATCAGAGGAAACACCGTGCGACCTTGGTTAGCGTGCACTGCGCCCGGCCCGCCACAGGAGTCGCTGGTGCGCAATGACACAGGGATATCCCTACCGGCCAAACTCTCCCTAACCCGGACGACGCTAGGCCAATTGCGCTGCGATGTAGTGCCCTCGACCACTGTGCCACCCGGGAGGCCCATAAAAGGCCCACTCGTTTTTCAACCACTCCACAAATTTCTTGTTTCCAACAATTGTTTACAGACTTAATTCAGTTGGCCAGTAGGTCAGAAGTTTACATACACTAAGTTGACTGCCTTTTAAACAGCTTGGAAAATTCCAGAAAATGATGTCATGGCTTTAGAAGCTTCTGATAGGCTAATTGACATCATTTGAGTCAATTGGAGGTGTACATGTGGATGTATTTCAAGGCCGACCTTCAAAATCAGTGTCTCTTTGCTTGAAATCATGGGAAAAACAAAAGAAGAAACAAATTGCAGACCACAAGTCTGGTTCATCCTTGGGAGCAGTTTCCAAATGTCTGAAGGTACCACGTTCATCTGTACAAACAATAGTATGCAAGTATAAACACCATGGGACCAAGCAGCCGTCATACCGCTCAGGAAGGCCAAAACCGCCATAAAAAAAGCCAGACTACAGTTTGCAACTGCATATGGGGACAAAGATCGTACTTTTTGGAGAAATGTCCTCTGGTCTGATGAAACAAAAATAGAACTGTTTGGCCATAATGACCATCGTTATGTTTGAAGGAAAAAGGGGGATGCTTGCAAGCCGAAGAACACCATCCCAACCATGAAGAACGTGGGTGGCAGCATCATGTTGTGGGGGTGCTTTGATGCAGGAGGGACTGATACACTTCACAAAATAGATGGCTTCATGACGGAGGAAAATTAAGTGGATATATTGAAGCAAGACATCAGCTTGGTTGCAAATAGGTCTTCCAAATGGACAATGACCTCAAGCATACTTCCAAAGTTGTGGCAAAATGGCTTAAGGACAAATTCAAGGTATTGGAGTGGCCATCACAAAGCCCTGACCTCATCCTATAGAAAATTTGTGGGCAGAACTGAAAAAGTGTGTGCGAGCAAGGAGGCCTACAAACCTGACTCAGTTACACCAGCTCTGTCAAGAGGAATGGACCAAAATTCACCCAACCTTTATTATGGGAAGCTTATGGAAGTCTACCCAAAACATTTGCCCCAACTTAAACAATTTAAATGCAATGCTACCAAATACTAATTGAGTATGTAAACTTCTAAAAGCTGAAATAAATAATTATCTCTATTATTCTGACACTTCACATTCTTAAAATAAAGTGGTGATCCTAACTGACCTAAGACAGGGAATGTTTACTAGGATTAAATGTCAGGCATTGTGAAAAACTGAGTTTAAATGTATTTGGCTGAGGTGTATGTCAACGTCCGACTTCAACTGTAACTAAATACTTGTAATTTTAGAATTTGTTGAAATATTTAGGAAATTATCACTCAAAACCTCATGATGGATGTGCCTTCCATTATTTAACTTTCTTATTGGACAAATACATTTTACATTTTACAAACACTAAATCTAATGATGTAAACTCAATTATAATAGGCCTATTTTAAATATCTTAGTGAAAACAAATATTTCAACTTCGATATTTTTACTGGCAAAAGTCTTAAACACATCCACGGTAAATGATGCATTCAGGCTGGATTAGTTGGATTTCTAAATATGATATTTTTTTTTCAGAGTGCAACTTCTAAATTTAACGTAAAATAAACACATACATTTCAGAACAAAATGTCTGGTTAATTGTAAGGCTCTGTGGGCTACTTTAAATCACAGTTTAGTAGTGTGTTGTGCGGTTTTCTATTTGTCAGCGGGATGGAGTTGATCTTTCATCCGAGCGAGGTGCAGCAGACCTGCGGTTATAGCCCACAGTCCGAACCGTTGACTTCGGCTCCAACATTGAAAGCGAGAAACTGAAGACCGATCACTGTTAGTCAGTCCGTGTCTAAATTGCCTCACAGTTTAAAACAGAGGTGCACTTTAAACAAGGAACATATATCATAAAAACACTAGGTTTGTTTTATTTCTGCTATTCCCCATCGCAATGACGAAATACAGGCAACGCAGTAAACACAAACGTGAGCAGCAGCACTGTAGAAGCAGGTTAGGTACGTCTCTAGACAGAGTTCGCCAACTCTACACGCATCTATTTATAGGCATTTTCATGAACTGTATCTACTTTGACTCTGAGCACTCTGACGAGATTATATTAGGTTACTTATTTTGTAATGCTTTCACGTTTAGTTAAGGCCTACTACAGTCCAGAGCCCTTTATTGTAGAAGGCTCTACTGTAGTCTATCAACTGATGAAGATTTCAAATCATATTCAAAGGGAGGGTTCAGCTGAATTACAAATGTAGATATTTCTTTCCTTACCTTGAAGTCAGTCTATGGACAACGGAGACTGAAATCCTTGCTTTGGTTTTGTAGGCCCTACCATAGTACTTCCTAACCAAAAACAAATGCAAGTCAATGTTAGCAATAGCATGCTTTTAAATTCTCCCCTGCAAGGATCAACATGAATTGATTAATCAATTGATTACTGTGATTGGTGGATAAATAGAACATATCACATTATGAAGTCAGTGTAGGCTGCATGGGTGAATGGGACTGTTTACTGGGTCTGGTCGGGCTGTGTATTTCTCGGTTCAGGGTCAGGATGAAAGATGGACGTTCATGACCCAGACACCCTAAGATGGCAGATATTAATGTAATCCTGCATGGTTATGATGAATGTGACAGGATATAGATCTGAGATCATCAGGTAAAAATAGACACGTCATTGGCTCATTACTGGACTCGTAATAGTGAATAATATAACCTAGTCCAGGAAAGGCCTGAGTCGTTCCTATAAGGCTATGTTAAATAATTCCAGCTGTAACGGATGTCAGGGGGATAGGATTTAAATTGGCTGTAATCTCCAGACACGAGGAGGGCCATCCATTTTAGTCAGGCACCCGCAGGCTGCACCAAGCACACAGAGACCCATTCACCTGCAGAAGCTCATTTATTATGGAGATGCAGGGAGGCCCTGTTTGTGTGTTTTGGGTTTCACTATCCTTATGGGGACCTGAATTCCTCACAAGGATAGTAAAACAAGGAAAACACATTTTTCCGGTCCCCACAATGACAAAAGGTCATTTTAGGGTTAGGGGTAGTGGTTAGGAAAAACAGTATTTTAAATGGGAATCAATTGTTTGGTCCCCACAAGGATAGTAAAACAAATGTGTGTGTGTGTGTGTGTGTGAGAGAGAGAGAGGGAGTACAGATGTGTGAATAGATTTTGTGCATAAATGCAATTTTCCATGTTTATTTTGCAGCCTACAATCTAGGCCTTGTTACACCCCCTCTCTTCTCTCTGATCCCTCCCCCATCCCCTCCACCTATCACCAGGCTCTGTTCCACCTCAAGGGTGGGGAAAGGCAGCACTACATGAGGTCCAGTGACTCCTAACACATACACACAAATGCACAGAAAGAGAGAGATAGATACTGAGAGCACAGCGCTGAGAGTGGAATCCTCCCCCGTCAAAAACGGGGGAGGATCAGTAAAGAAAGGACATGAGGGAGAGAGAGAGAGGTGGGAGAACGAGAGAGAGGAGGGAGAATGAGAGAGAGGAGGGAGAGAGAGAGGAGGGAGAGAGAGGGGAGGGAGAACGAGAGAGAGGAGGGAGAATGAGAGAGAGGAGGGAGAGAGAGAGGAGGGAGAGAGAGGGGAGGGAGAGAGAGGGGAGGGAGAACGAGAGAGAGGAGGGAGAACGAGAGAGGAGGGAGAGAGAGAGAGGAGGGAGAGAGAGAGGAGGGAGAGAGAGAGGAAGGAGAGAGAGAGAGAGAGGAGAGAGAGAGAGAAGGGAGAATGAGAGAGAGGAGGGAGAGAGAGAGAGGAGGGAGAGAGAGGGGAGGGAGAGAGAGAGAGAGAGGAGGGAGAACGAGAGAGAGGAGGGAGAATGAGAGAGAGGAGTGGGAGAGAGAGGACAGAGAGAGAGAGAGAGGAGGGAGAGAGAGAGAGGAGGGAGAGAGAGAGAGAGGGAGAGAGAGAGGAGGGAGAATGAGAGAGAGGAGGGAGAACGATAGAGGAGGGAGAAAGAGACAGGAGGGAGAGAGAGAGAGAGAGGAGGGAGAGAGGAGGGAGAATGAGAGAGGGAGAGAGAGAGGAGGGAGAACGAGACAGG
>NC_034191.2:67560049-67757549 GCF_002021735.2 Oncorhynchus kisutch | reverse complement strand
ACATGCAAATCAAACCCATCAACAGCTTGTGATGAAGTGAGACATTGCGTAAACAGAGTGTGCCGTTACCATGGTACCCAATGTCACCTCAGAGAGAGAGAGACAAAGAGAAAAATAATGATATGTTTAACAGTGACAACAGAAACCAGCTATGTAACAACTAAGATGGAACTTTATGAAAGTCTCCAGACTCCAGTCACTCTCTTTATGCATATTCACACCAGACAAGACTGATATGAGAAGTTCAACCCAAATGTTAACATAACACTGTCATACACATGACATAACATTTCCGTACACATGACATAGCTAAATAAAAAGTAAGTTAGTAGCCAGCATTCACCTTGCCCTCATGGGAAACAGAACACACCAAGGCCTGGTGATTGAGCGAGGAAGACCAAAGTCAAAAACGTTTTCCAAGCAACAGAAACATGTAGCGAAATGCTTGTGTTCCTAGCTCCAACAGTGCAGTAATATCTAACAATAGACAATAATATACACACATCTAAAAAGGTAAAAGAATGGAATTAAGAAATATAGAAATATTAGGACGAGCAACGTTGGAGACTGGAGTATAAATATACAGTGGGGCAAACAAGTATTTAGTCAGCCACCAATAGTGCAAGTTCTCCCATTTAAAAAGATGAGAGAGGCCTGTAATGTTCATCATAGGTACACTTCAACTATGACAGACAAAATGAGAAAAAAAATCCAGAAAATCACATTGTAGGATTTTTAATGAATTTATTTGCAAATTATGGTGGAAAATAAGTATTTGGTCACCTACAAACAAGCAAGACCTGTAACTTCTTCTTTAAGAGGCTCTTCTGTCCTCCACTCGTTACCTGTATTGATGGCACCTGTTTGAACTTGTTATCAGTATAAAAAACACCTGTCCACAACCTCAAACAGTCACACTCCAAACTCCACTATGGCCAAGACCAAAGAGCTGTCAAAGGACACCAGAAACCAAATTGTAGACCTGCACCAGGCTGGGAAGACTGAATCTGCAATAGGTAAGCAGCTTGGTTTGAAGAAATCAACTGTGGGTGCAATTATTAGGAAATGGAAGACATACAAGGCCACTGATAATCTCCCTCGATCTGGGGCTCCATGCAATATCTCACCCCGTGGGGTCAAAATGATCACAAGAACGGTGAGCATAAATCCCAGAACCACATGGGGGGGACCTAGTGAATGACCTGCAGAGAGCTGGGACCAAAGTAACAAAGCCTACCATCAGTAACACACTACGCCGCCAGGGACTCAAATCCTGCAGTGCCAGACGTGTCCCCCTGCTTAAGCCATTACATGTCCAGGCCCGTCTGAAGTTTGCTAGAGAGCATTTGGATGATCCAGAAGAAGATTGGGAAAATGTCATATGGTCATATGAAACCAAAATATAACTTTTTGGTAAAAACTCTTGTCGTGTTTGGAGGACAAAGAATGCTGAGTTGCATCCAAAGAACAACATACCTACTGTGAAGCATGGGGGTGGAAACATCATGCTTTGGGGCTGTTTTTCTGCAAAGGGACCAGGACGATTGATCCGTGTAAAGGAAATAATTAATGGGGCCATGTATCGTGAGATTTTGAGTGAAAACCTCCTTCCATCAGCAAGGGCATTGAAGATGAAACGTGGCTGGGTCTTTCAGCATGACAATGATCCCAAACACACCGCCCGGGCAACAAAGGAGTGGCTTCGTAAGAAGCATTTCAAGGTCCTGGAGTGGCCTAGCCAGTCTCCAGATCTCAACCCCATAGAAAGGGGGTAAAAAAAAAACACGCCCTGTTAAGGTTACTTTTTTTAAAATATATATTTTTTTAATATATATTGACTTTCAATAACCCTAACCCTAACAAGTCTGTGTTGCCCAGCAACAGCCCCAAAACACCACTGCTCTAGAGGAGATCTGCATGGAGGAATGGGCCAAAATACCAGCAACAGTGTGTGAAAACCTTGTGAAGAGTTACAGAAAACGTTTGACCTCTGTCATTGCCAACAAAGGGTATATAACAACGTATTGAGATAAACTTTTGTTATTGACCAAATGCTTATTTTCCACCATAATTTGCAAATAAATTCATAAAAAATCCTACAATGTGATTTTCTGGATATTCTTTCCTCATTTTGTCTGTCATAGTTGAAGTGTACCTATGATGAAAATTACAGGCCTCTCTCATCTTTTTTAAGTGGGAGAACTTGCACAATTGGTGGCTGACTAAATACTTGTTTGCCCCACTGTATGTGATGATGGGACTTGTAGACATTATGGACAGTATGTGGGATATAATATATAGTATATCTGAAGAATATGTGGATAGAATAGTATATGTACAGTAATTAAGGGGTGCATTGTCATCATGCATCATACTGTTGGATGTCTAAAAACCTTGGCCTTCGAGGTCAGACACATATTTCTCTGTAATGATAATAAATTAATCATGTTGTCCAATGAAAAGGTTTATCTACCTGATGTTCTCTCTGAGACCCAGGACAGGAGTGGGTTGTGTAACCTTGCTGACGCTCTGCTCTTTGGGTTGTCCAATTTCCTCAATAAAATGCAGTAGTAAACAACACTGTGCTCTCTGGGTTGGGTCGGGTCAGTCTGTGATCCTTCAGTTGAGCTTTGTTTCACTATAGAATTACAATTGATAGAATATAATGAATAGAATAGAACTGTTCATGAACAGAACTGTTAATTTCCATTCTAGTCATTCTAGAACTGTGGGTTCCCAGGGACCACGGGGTAAAAAATGTCCTCTACCTCAGAGCCCCATTAGCCGCTGTCTGTCTGGAAAAAATTGATTTTCCCTTCCCTTTCTCTTACTCTTCTCCACCTCATTTCTCTTTCTCCACTTATTTTTCTCTTCTCAGGTTCTAGGTGTAGGCTGATCAACTTCTCTAGTGAGAGAGAGAGAGAGGGAGAGGGTAAAGGAAATGGAGAGGGAGGGAGAAGGAGAGAGAAGAGAGAGCGAGAGAGAGGGAGGGTATTTGCTGAGATACAGAGGCCTAATCATCTGAAGATCTTTCTCTCAAATCTTCTCCACCTCTCTTATTCCTGCTCTTCATCCCTCTCTCCCATTCCATCCCTCCCATCTGCCTAATCCTTCCTTTCCTTTCTCATTCTCTCATTCACTCTCTCCAATTCTCGCTGTCTTTTGGCTCTCCCTGTCTTCTTCCTTCCTCTGGCCTTCTTCCCTCCAAAACTCATCTAATCCTTTCTGTCCCTCTCTCTCTTTCTCTCCTTCCCTCTCTCCCTCTTTCTCTCTCCCTGGGATCAATGCAGCATTGATTTTCCTATCAATGGACATTAGTATGGATCAGACCTCTTTCGCACTGCCCTGCTTTACTTACACACACACACACACACACACACACACACACACACACACACACACACACACACACACACACACACACACACACACACACACACACACACACACACACACATCTCCTTCATTGTGGATGGAGGCCGGGGATGGACGGATGGACAGAGTGATATGGACAAAGGCAAAACAGCAAGAGAGAGAGGGGGGAGGATGGAGTGAGACATAAAGGATGGATAGATTGATGGAAGAGGGGCTGAGGCAAGGAGACACAGAGAGATCGATGAACAGACAGTGAAAGAAACAGGAGAAAATAGAATCCGACAGAAAATAGATTTTGTTTGTTTCCATCAGAAAGAAACATATTGTTGCTTTATCCTATACCCCCCATGCACACACACACACACTTCATCCTCTCCTGTGGCTCTATTCACTCTGCAATCTACTAGTAGAATCTGTTGGGGTTTGTGACTGGGACTATATTCACTCTAAAATCTACTGGTAGAATCTGGGGGATATTGTTTCTCCTCATATTGACCATATTAACATAGTTTACACAGTCATCTTTCTTTAGCGTCTCAACAATGACATACAATATTTCCATTTGTAACTACTGTAATTTCTGGTTCAGCCCAGACTACTGTGTAGGGGAAGAAGCATTTAGAATGTTCCTCTTTCACATCATAAATTCAACGTATTGTTTCCAAGCCTGTCAGGACTAGTGGGTAGTCACATTCATTTTCTGAACAAAACAACCAAAATGTAAGTGAAACATAATGCCTGTTAGTGAAACATAATACCAGCAAGTGAAACATAATACCAGCTAGTGAAACATAATACCAGCTAGTGAAACATAATACCAGTTAGTGAAACATAATACCAGCTAGTGAAACATAATACCAGTTAGTGAAACATAATACCAGTTAGTGAAACATAATACCAGCTAGTGAAACATAATACCAGTTAGTGAAACATAATACCAGCTAGTGAAACATAATACCAGTTAGTGAAACATAATACCAGCTAGTGAAACATAATACCAGCTAGTGAAACATAATACCAGCTAGTGAAACATAATACCAGTTAGTGAAACATAATACCAGCTAGTGAAATATAATACCAGTTAGTGAAACTGTCACGTCTCTCGTCAGAATGAGGATCGGACCAAAGCGCAGCGTGGTAAGTGTTCATGATTATTTATTACTCAAAACACTCTAACAAAATAACAAAGAGAAAAAACAAACAGTTCTGTAAGGCAAATCAACTATACAGAAAACAACTACCCACAAAACACAGGTGGGAAAAAGGCTGCTTAAGTATGAATCCCAATCAGCGACAACGATAGATAGCTGCCTCTGATTGAGAACCACACTCGGCCAAAAACAAAGAAATAGTAAACATAGAAATTAAGAAACTAGAATGCCCACCCTAGTCACACCCTGGCCTAAGCAAAATAGAGAATAAAAGCCTCTCTATGGCCAGGGCGTGACAGTACCCCCCAGAGGTGCGGACTCCGGACGCAAAACCTGACTCTAAAGGGGAGGATCCAGGTGGGCATCTCTTCACGGCGGCGGCTCCAGTGCGGGACGTAGACCCCCTCCGCCCGCAGATCCCTTCACTTTGGTGGAAGCCCTGGTGCATGGATCTTCACTGGAGGAACCGAGCCGCAGATCATCGCCGGCAGAACCAGACCACCGATCATCGCCGGGCCGTCGCTGCAGGCTCCGGACTGCGGACCGTCGCTGCAGGCTCCGGACTGCGGACCGTCGCTGCAGGCTCCGGACAGGGGACCGTCGCTGGAGGCTCCGGACAGGAGACCGTCGCTAAAGGCTCCGGACAGGAGACCGTCGCTGGAGGCTCCGGACAGGGGACCGTCGCTGGAGGCTCCGGACAGGGGACCATCGCTGGAGGCTCCGGACAGGAGACCGTCGCTGGAGGCTCCGGACAGGGGACCGTCGCTGGGGGCTCCGGACAGGGGACCGTCGCTGGAGGCTCCGGACAGGAGACCGTCGCTGCAAGCTCCGGACTGGGGACCGTCGCTGCAGGCTCCGGACTGCGGACCGTCGCTGCAGGCTCCGGACTGCGGACCGTCGCTGCAGGCTCCGGACTGCGGACCGTCGCTGCAGGCTCCGGACTGCGGACAGTCGCTGCAGGCTCCGGACTGCGGACCGTCGCTGCAAGCTCCGGACTGGGGACCGTCGCTGCAGGCTCCGGACTGCGGACCGTCGCTGCAGGCTCCGGACTGCGGACCGTCGCTGCAGGCTCCGGACTGCGGACCGTCGCTGCAAGCTCCGGACTGGGGACCGTCGCTGGAGGCTCCGGACAGGAGACCGTCGCTGCAGGCTCCGGACAGGAGACCGTCGCTGGAGGCTCCGGACAGGGGACCGTCGCTGGAGGCTCCGGACAGGGGACCGTCGCTGGAGGCTCCGGACAGGAGACCGTCGCTGGAGGCTCCGGACAGGGGACCGTCGCTGGGGGCTCCGGACAGGGGACCGTCGCTGGAGGCTCCGGACAGGAGACCGTCGCTGCAAGCTCCGGACTGGGGACCGTCGCTGCAGGCTCCGGACTGCGGACCGTCGCTACAGGCTCCGGACTGCGGACAGTCGCTGCAGGCTCCGGACTGCGGACCGTCGCTGCAAGCTCCGGACTGGGGACCGTCGCTGCAGGCTCCGGACTGCGGACCGTCGCTGGAGGCTCCGGACAGGAGACCGTCGCTGCAGGCTCCGGACAGGAGACCGTCGCTGGGGGCTCCGGACAGGGGACCGTCGCTGGAGGCTTCGTGCCATGGATCATCACTGGAGGCTTCGTGCCATGGATCATCACTGGAGGCTTCGTGCCATGGATCATCACTGGAGGCTTCGTGCCATGGATCGTCACTGAAGGCTTCGTGCCATGGATCGTCACTGAAGGCTTCGTGCCATGGATCGTCACTGGAGGCTTCGTGCCATGGATCGTCACTGGAGGTTTCGTGCCATGGATCATCACTGGAGGCTTTGAACGTGGAGCCGGAACAGGTCTCACCCGACTGAGGAGACGTACTGGAAGCCTGGTGTGTGTATCTGCAACAGGGCTTACCAGGCTGGGGAGACATACTGGAGGCCTGGTACGTGGAACCGGAACAGGTCTCACCGGACTGGGGAGATGCACTGGAAGCCTGGTGCGGGGAGCAGGCACCGGATACACTGGGCTGTGGAGGCGCACTGGAGGTCTCGAGTGTAGAGCTGGCACAACCTGTCCTGGATGGTTACTTTAGTCCCGGGCAACTGCGGGGCGCTAGCACAGGACGCACTGGGCTGTGCAGACGCACCGGAGACACAGTGTGCAGAGCAGGCGCAGGATATCCTGGGCCGAAGAGACGCACTGGAGGACAGGAGCGCTGAGCCGGCACCATCCGTCCTGGCTGGATGCCCACTCTAGCTCGGCCAATGCGAGGAGCTGGAATATAGCGGACCGGGCTGTGACTGCGCACTGGAGACATGGTGCGCATTACCGCATAACACGGTGCCCGACCAGTCACACGCTCCCCACGGTAAGCACGGAGAGTTGGCTCAAGTCTAAACCCTGACTCTGCCAATCTCCCCGTGTGCCCCCCCCAAAAAATTGGAGCTGCCTCTCAGGCTTCCGTGCTAGTCGCGACCCCTTGTGAAATTGCTCCCTCCTTGCTGCCTCCGTCTGCTCCCATGGGAGGCGATCCCTCCCAGCCAGGATTTCCTCCCACGTCCAGGATCCTTTCCCATTCAAAATGTCCTCCCATGTCCATTCCTCCTGACCACTCTGCTTGGTCTTTTTGTGGTGGGTAGTTCTGCCACATCTCTCGTCAGAATGAGGATCGGACCAAAGCGCAGCGTTGTAAGTGTTCATGATTATTTATTACTCAAAACACTCAAACAAAATAAAGAAGAGAAAAACAAACAGTTCTGTAAGGCAAATCAACTATACAGAAAACAACTACCCACAAAACACAGGTGGGAAAAAGGCTACCTAAGTATGAATCCCAATCAGAGACAACGATAGACAGCTGCCACTGATTGAGAACCACACTCGGCCAAAAACAAAGAAATAGAAAACATAGAAATAAAGAAACTAGAATGCCCACCCTAGTCACATCCTGGCATAACCAACCAAAATACAGAATAAAATCCTCTCTATGGCCAGGGCGTGACAGAAACATAATGCCAGTTAGTGAAACATAATGCCAGTTAGTGAAACATAATGCCAGTTAGTGAAACATAATGCCAGTTAGTGAAACATAATACCAATTAGTGAAACATAATACCCATCCAATACCCTGATAATAAGTGTCCTATTGTAACTTTTCTTCCTCTGCATAATTTACAAGCTATCTGGTCATCTTCATCTTTAAACGGCAAACTTGCATTTTAATTCACAAAATGTTGTAAAAGGATAATAAATTCTACAATTAAAAATAGAAACACCATTACACACACACACAAACAACACACACACACAGGCAGCAGAGATTATTGGGGAAACAGAACAAAGAAACATCCTTCTTTCAGAGCACATGTATGAAAGTTGATCCCCCTGCACAAGAAGCCTGAGAGGCCCGGGCGTCCTTCACCCTGCCTGATTGTAAAAGCACTTTAATTTGGGCAGCAGTGGACGCCTGCCTATGAGGGAGAACATGGAAATCTTTTTCTCTTTCCATTCTTCTTCTTCTTCTTCTTCTTCTTTTGCTGCAAACCCATCCATCCTCTTTCTCTCTCTCAGAGGTAGTAGAGAGAGAGAGAAAGAGGGAGACTGAACCAGAGCCAGAGATAGAGAGAATGGATGGGTTTGCAGCAAAAGAAGAAGAAGAAGAAGAAGAGAATATAAACACCATATAAATTATTATTCACAATGTTTCCACAGAGAAAATATATCAATAATCTTAACATTTATAGGTATAATATGTGGGATAGATGCAGTTTTTGCCTACAAATAAATTACATTAAAACTATAATAGTGGTATTACTTTGAATCTGTAATGTGCACTTTGGTTGGGGGAAAACACAGGTAGGCTATGCTACAGTTTGTTAATGCAACGTAATTGAAAACAACACTGTACATAACCCAAGAAGATCTAAATGCATATTTCCATTAAACTGATTGAGATCAAATGGTGGCACGCAGATGCTGCATGAAGATTTCACCTGTAAAATCTGAAGAAGTATTATTAATGATTGACAGTGAGAAATGTGAAGGGATGGTGATGGTGCAAGCAGATCGCTCAAGAGTGACTTCGAAATTGGATGTCTATCCATGTCCTGAAGACGTGGGAAAATACCTTCAAAACCGGCCATTAGGGACAACAATGAGCACTATTGCTGTCAAGTAGTCTTGGGTTTTGCTAGGATGTTGCGGACGCTTGGAGAAACAAAATGATACTGGGCAGGAGGTCAACCCAGGATGTAGGGTGTTCACCCATAAAATTATTATTTTATTAAATGTTTATAAAAAATATAAAAAATTATTCAATAAAGAATTACATTTTTTTTAAATAGTCCAAATCCTATGTCTCATTCATGATATATGGTTCACAAGTTACAGATGATTTATTCAGAGAATTTAGCATGATTAGAGTCAATAGAATGTCATCATGGCCATGGTCAAAAAGTGGTCACTGCTCAATAGAACTCTGTCACTTCTACGAGGGCAGAATGGTGCTAACTTCGAAAGACAAATGACAAGCTAGTTAATGGCTGCAGGTTCCTGTGCGATAACATGGGTTTTTTTCCTAAATGAAATCCGCAGAATACAAAACAAAATTGGGTCAATATAATTATTCATTTTACAAAGCTAACAGACTGAATTTCAATATCTAACCTCCCAGAAGACATTCTGTTCCAGTTTTTATGGTGTATTTTTCAGTCTTTCCCTTTAAATTAAATGACCCCTCTCAACATTGATTGACAGGGTTAGAGGAATAGAAAGCCACACATCTGGTGATGAAAATTAGAAAAGTATCAAGTTGATTTTGATTGGTCCAAACCACAGAAACACCTCAAATGTTACAACCTCCCAATGCAGGAAAATGGAAGAGATACAACCAAGAGCTGGGTGGTTTAACTAGCAATGGTCACAACAAACTGACTTTATTATTTAACCAACACTGTTAAGTATAAGCACATTAAGGTTATAATAGTGTAGAGTGTTTAGACATTCATTAAGTAGCACCCTCTTGAATTTATCCGTATTTCACTACATTCTACCAGTGAGTGAAAGCCCTACAGGATGTTAAAAACACTTTGAAATTTGACCTTTGGAGCAACTTTGTAATGTGATGTTTGGAGAAACGTGGTTAAACGTTTAATTCTGCAGTGAGCCTGTGAGAGCTTGTTGTGGATAGTGACCACAAATGTGTGCATATAGTAGATGTAAAGAAACACATGCGCAGAACGTAAATCAGATCTTTAGCTCTGCAGAAGAGGGTTAGGGGTGCGCAATGGATGCCTCAGCCATGGTTTAATTTGATCGGAATCACATTTTTTTTAAATAAAAATGTACCTTTATTTAACTAGGCAAGTCAGTTAAGAACAAATTCTTATTTTCAATGACGGCCTAGGAACAGTGGGTTAACTGCCTGTTCAGGGGCAGAACGACAGATTTGTACCTTGTCAGCTCGGGGGTTTGAACTTGCAACCTTCCGGTTACTAGTCCAACACTCTAAACACTAGGCTACCCTGCCGCATAGAGGCCTATCATTAGCTCCCAAGTGGTGCAGTGGTCTAAGGCACTGCATCTCAGTGCTAGAGGTGTCACTACAGTCCATGGTTTGATTCCAGGCTGTATCACAACTGGCTGTGATTGGAAGTCCTATAGGGGCTCGCACAATTGGCCCAGCGTCATCCGGGTTAGGGTTTGTTCTAAACTGACTTGCCTAATAATATAAAAATGAACACGTCTAGAGATGTGAGTTCACTGTTTGAGGAGAGAGCCGAAGGTGCAGACGTAGCCTACCTACCCCACTAGCCTATATGAAGAGGATGGCGTACAGACTACACATCACACCCGGCTTCCATTTTGTCCAACAGCCCCAGTCAGACCGACAACCACAGAGCCGGAAGTTGGCTAACCTTCACCCGGGGAACATGCACCACGCCGGGGCCAAGTATCGCCCGAGGGCGGAGGTAATGACTGACACACACACTCACACACATTGAATGAATGAATGAGATTTCACATAGCCTATAGCATACCAATTTTTGTTAATTTCAAAAGTATTTCAGGATTCACAGACAATGCAAAGGAAAGCAACTGTTGCTTTTGGAAAATACTTTAAATCAACACAAATCAAAAAATAAAATATAGGCCGATAGGCTTCATTTTCACACAAAAAAATGTTTCACACTACAAAAATATAGGCCTATGTAAAACGTGACTTATTTGAGCTATTTTGGCCTAGGCCCTAAATATTCTTTATTTATTTACTTTTTGCACACATTTTTTTGCACTTTTGTCCAACATTTTATTCAGTAGATTAAACAATCATGGTCCAGACCTTGTGTGTTCTATTTTATGTTTCTCTGGGCATTTATTCAACGGTCTAGTATTTATAAATATCCTCATTTCAAGGAAAAATTAAGTGAACAGTTTTTGTAGAAGAGAAAAGTGTCTAAATGTAAACAGACGGACCAAATGACCAAAAAGTATGTTGGAAATATGGAAATACAAGAGCAGACCTACAATGTTAGTGTTAGCCCATCTGCATGAGCAGCCCATGCAGCCCGGTGTGCACCCGCAAGAATCGGCTGCACGTGCGACAGAAATTATGTCAACGTGCCTTACGACTGTGAACGGAGAATGTATAGCGGTGGATCGAGGGATATGTCTCAAATCTGACAACATGTAGGCAACTAAACTATTCCTGCAGGCTTGACACAGGCATATATCACCGACTGCCGTGTATTTAGACTATTACACAGTGGAATGTTCCGTAAGCCGGTAAAGCTATATAGGATTTCACACCGAGATCTGTGCGTGCAAGGGAGGCTGCTGCGAGAAGCTAGAGCCGGGAAGAGAGCTGCTTTTCCCCAGCTAGATCGAGAGAGGAAAAACCGCTGCGGAAAGAGGAGGAGAAAAACAAGTTTTACTTTGTAAAAAAATGAAATGACCTTTTCTCCAGCTAGATCGAGAGAGGAAAAACCGCTGCGGAAAAGAGGAGAAAAACAAGTTTTACTCTGTAAAAAAATTAAATGACCTAATGGATATGATACAATGTCATGAAGGTCTTAAATAAATCAGATAAACAATATGCTGAAGCATAACAATAAAACAACAATAGGCCGTAATAGCAATAGCCAATCGGTAACTTTATAGTGCCTATTATTATTTATATACTGATAATAGTCCTCATGATAATAATAATAATACTAATATTAATAATAATGACAATAACCTAATAAAAATAATAATGTAACCATTATTTCAAAACATATAGGCTACATAAAAAAAAATACAGGTCAAATATTGTGTGCACTGGTTGGATATTTAGGTGCATTAAGTGAGATATTATATTCTGCACTATGGGTTTCACAAAATCCATGCCTATGACCAGGACAGTGCAGCTTGTGTCCTCCTTGACCAAGACTTCACGGTGAATACTGGCTTGTTGTTGTTGTTGTTGTTGTTGAGTCCTACAGTAGGCTAGTTGTCTATGCACAGTCAAATGATAACATCATGGGCTCCTTGTTTACTGATTCATACACTGATGGGATTTTCATGTTTAGCTATTCTAAAGAGATGGTTGTATAGGGCCTAAATCATTAACATTATAGGCCTAGGTCTAAACATTAAAACCTGCCCTTTCAAAGTCCTTGATCTCTATATGCTGTATAGGCTAACACAAATTAGGCCATAAATAAATGCAAGCAAGAACTGTTCGTCGCTAATCACCAGTCCACAACTATGTTTGTCTGTCAAACCCTGAACTATTGTAGTCTACAGGCCTACTGGCAATGCACCCCTTGTGGAAATGACGGTATTAGTGTGTGTTGAGGGCGATCTAGACAGTGCACCAGTTCGATCAATGATGAGAACTTTGGAAACATATTCAAATTCCTGTCGATCAAGTCCCTGCTCCCCCTCCCCCTCTTCTCTCCGCTCTTTGTTCCCCTCCATTGATTCTCTATACAAGCCGAAAAGAGAGAGAGGTAAGGGGGAGGGGGAGCCTGGCTCTCGCTCATCACCCAAACCACACCACTGCCACCCAGCGGCCACTAGCGCGTGCGTGTGGTGCGTGTGTTGTATGTGCGTTCTTTGTTCACTCGGGCAAGTGGTCTACACATGATCACATCCTACTGTAAACGAGTATTTACAGAGATATAGCCTATCGGCTACTGTAGCCTAATGAAAATGCATACAAATCGACTATATTTGAAGACAAAGAATGCCGGATTCAGCCGTGCGTATCCCTTGTTCTCACCACGCATGCGTCTCTTCGTGGTTTTCACCAGAACAATGAAGCCGGAAGCAACTTTAATACTAAAGGCTTCTGGTGTAATTCATATAATTTAATTAGGCTTAGATATGTTAATGAGATATTTGACGAGGAAACGGTAATTACCGTTCCTACATCTCTCTCAATTCAATTCAAGGGGCTTTTTTGGCATGGGAATTAACATGGCCAAAGCAAGTGAAGTAGATAATATACAAAAGTGAAATAAACAATACAAATGAACAGTAAACATTACACTCACAGAAGTTCCAAAAGAATAAAGACTTTACAAATGTCATATTATGTATATATACAATGTCGCTCTCTCTCCCTCTCTCTCTCATTTTTTCATCAGATACATAAAATGAGTGCGTCATTTACATGATTAGCCATAATCATCCATCTAAATGTCCCCCTAAATGTAATAAATATAAATCCCTCTCTGCCTGTCTGTCACCAGCTATCTAATGGCTCCTTGGATGACAACGATATGTATATCGTATGACTTGACGTTTCATTCACAAGGATCAATATAAAGGACAATATAGGATATGACCAGAATATCGATTTCAAGGTTTTGTGGAACTAGGCCTACAACAGATCTGTGGAAAAGAGTCGTTGGCATTACAGTGACAAAATAAACACAAATTAAAAAGTATAACTTTAATCAGGCCTATACAGACTTTAATAGAGAGACAACTAATATACCCTGCTAGAATAAATAACTTGTATTTATATGAAATGATTTGGAGAGAGAGAGAGAGAGAGAGAGAGAGAGAGAGCGAGAGTGAGCGAGCGAGACAGAGACAGAGAGAGAGAGAGAGAGAGAGAGAGAGAGAGAGAGAGAGAGAGAGAGAGAGAGAGAGAGAGCGGGCAACACTCAGAACCCGTAGGGGGCAGAATCACTGCACAAAAAAACGTGTTCTCTCTCTGACTCTCTCTCAATTCAATTCAAGGGGATTTATTGGCATGGGAAAAATATGTTTACATTTCCAAAGCAAGTGAAATAGATCATAAACAAAAGTGAAATAAACAATAACAGTAAACGTTACACAAAAGTTCCAAAAGAAAATACATTTCAAATGTCATATTATGTCTATATACAGTGTTGTAACGATGTGCAAATAGTTAAACTATGAAAGGGAAAATAAATAAACATGGGTTGTAATTACAATGGTGTTTGTTCATCACTGGTTTCCCTTTTGCAGCAACAGGTCATAAATCTCCCTGCTGTGACGGCACACTGTGGTATTTCACCCAGTAGATATGAGAGTTTATCAACATTGGATTTGTTTTCAAATTCTTTGTGGATCTGTGTGTTCTGAGGGAAATATGTGTCTCTAAAATGGTTGTACATTTGGCAGGAGGTTAGGAAGTGCAGCTCAGTTTCCACTTCGCTTTGTGGGCAGTGTGCACATAGCCTGTCTTCTCTTGAGAGCCAGGTATTCCTACGGCAACCTTTCTCAATAGCAAGGCCAAGCACATTGAGTCTTTACATAGTCAAAGCTTTTCTTAATTTAGCGTCAGTCACAGTGGCCTTCTTGTTTTCTCATGATCATGTACATAGCCCATCTATAATTTAGCCCAAACAACTACCTCTTTCCCAACTGTATTTATTTATTTATTTTGCTCCTTTGCACCGCATTATTTATATCTCTACTTTGCACATTCTTCCACTGCAAATCTACCATTCCAGTGTTTTACTTGCTATATTGTATTTACTTCGCCACCATGGCCTTTTTTGCCTTTTCCTCCCTTATCTCACCTCACTTGCTCACATTGTATATAGACTGATTTTTCTAATGTATTATTGACTGTATGTTTGTTTTACTCCATGTGTAACTCTGTGTTGTAGTATGTGTCGAACTGCTTTGCTTTATCTTGGCCAGGTCGCAATTGTAAATGAGAACTTGTTCTCAACTTGCCTACCTGGTTAAATAAAGGTTAAATAAAAATTAAAAAATTAAAAATTGGTTGGGTCTAATTGTGTTGCTGTCCTGGGGCTCTGTGGTTGTGTTTGTGAACAGAGCCCCAGGACCAGCTTGCTTAGGGGACTCTTCTCCAGGTTCATCTCTCTGTAAGTGATTACTTTGTTATGGAAGGTTTGAGAATCGCTTCCTTTTAGGTTGTAGAATTTAACGTCTCTTTTCTGGATTTTGATAAATAGCGCGTATCGGCCTAATACTGATCTGCGTGCATTATTTGGTGTTTTACGTTGAATACTGGGGATATTTTTTGCAGAATTATGCATGCCATGTCTCAATTTGGTGTTTGTCCCATTTAGTAAATTCTTGGTTGGTGAGCGGAACCCAGACCTCACAACAATAAAGGGCAATTGGTTCTATAACTGATTCAAGTATTTTTAGCCAGATCCTAATTGGTATGTCGAATTTTATGTTCCTTTTGTTGGCATAGAAGGCCTTCTTGCTTTGTCTCTCAGATCGTCCACAGCTTTGTGGAAGTTACCTGTGCCGCTGATATTTAGGCTGAGATATGTATATTGTCAGAGCTAGAGTGGTGTTTGTCAGACCATGAGACATCCCGAAAATCGGTCTTCTCACAAAATCGTATGTAGCGTCTGAACGGTTTGGCCTACCAACTTTTATGACCACTCTATTGAAAGATGAGACTCTCACGAACACGACGGTGTTCTCCGTTTTGCCCACAATCTTCACAAGATTCTTCTGAAGTATATACGGAGATAGTTTACTGCCCTGACGAAGGCCGTGAGGCCGATAGATAAAGCTTAAGAGCAGTGTGTAGGTTTCTTCTTTTTTTCTGAAAGTTTATTGCCTAAAATAAGGGGATAAATACATCTTCTGAAGGTCCCAGTACCAGTTAAACAAATTAATGAAAGTATATATGTGACCGACTGGCTCGATTCAGTCTAATGTAGCAAAATTGTGTTTTTTTACATTGGATAAAAGTAGAGACTAGAAAATGGTATAGCATACACTAAAGTTGAGGAACAATGCGAAAGTAATTCTGCTTTGAAAGTTGATAAACTTGTACCCTCACTTTTGAGAAAATGGTCCTGAATGTTTTGGTACCTACTGGAAAGCTCTTCTTTTTTTCACCCATTCAGCATCTGTCACACCCTTTTATGCTTTAGCCCCACCCATCTCTTTCAGGATTCACATGTGAGGCTATGTTCTAAACAACTAAAGATTTCAAGACTAAAGGCTGGTTTATACTACGTATTTGTAAATTTAATCTGGAGTGGCAGAGTGTGCTCTGGACGTTCGTAAACTCAGAGGGTTGTAAGATTGGCCGTTCGTAAATTCTGAACTTTTCGCTCTCTGCGCACACTCTGGTCGAAAAGTAGGGTTGATCCAAGCGTCCTGACCTAACAACAGCAGTCAAACACCCAAGCTAACTGGCTAACATTGGCTAGCTTGCTAGCTACTTCCAGACACAAATGAGAGAACAGCTCAATCTGACCATTTTACTCACCCTAGCAGAGCTGGTTAGGCTGTTTTCATGTTATCCAGAGCATTGGTGACTGTAACTGTGCTACTGGCAACAATTTAAGAACTTTTTTCCTCCCAACGTTTACTGACACCGGCCATATTCAATGGATGTTGAGCGTTCGTAAATTTGTCAGTTATTCTGCACTCTGGCACACTCAGACGAGAGTGCTCTGAAATCAGAGTAGATAGCCAGAGCGAATTTACCAGCTACATCTATCGACAGTTGTCGCAGTGACATAATAAACATTCTATTGAAATAGTTTCTCGCATAGTGGAGTCTTTTGTTTAGACATGAATCAATTAATCATAATCCCAACTCATAACATTACTACCCTGCATGAATCTGCAGGTAGCTAACCAACCAGGTTCAATGTTAACTAGCTAACAATTAAGCTATAACTAGCAATGCAAATGGCTCCGAGATAAAATAATATTAGCTAGCTATCCAGCCAGCTAACATTAGCTAGCTAGCTAACAGTTCACTTTAACTTGAAATGAAAATGACTTTCTGACAAAATTAGAAACGTGTAATATCTGAAAATGTAGCTAGACTCTCTTACCCGTCCGTATACATAAACGGACACTTCTCCCTCTCTGTCACGGATGCCATGGTTGCCCTTAGTTTGAAGATGTAATCCGGAGCCTTCTGTGATCTCTTTCCGACTCTGCATATTTGCAATCAAAGGCCAGAATTTTCTCAATTTCCTTAGCTATCATACTCTAATTCCACTGATTTCAAAACTTGGTTCTCCAGAAAGTGGAAAACTTATGCAGTTCTACTACATGATATCTTTCAAAAAAGAAAGGATTACCTACACATACTGTCCAGCTCATATTATAGACTGAAGCATGCTACATGGCAGACCAATCCGAACTCATCTCTCGGCATGTCCAGCCCACTCATTTTCTCAGCCAATCATGGCTAGCGGGAAGGTTGCTGACCTTTTCCATGACTAAACCAACTAGGCTTGTAATTTAACAATTGTATTCGTATTTATACATGGCAGACAAGTTTGTTATTAAGGCACATGAAAGTTCACATGTTCCTAAAAGCATTTTTGCTAAAAAAACGCATTTTGATGAGAAAAAAAAAGGACAATTACATGTAAAAAAAAAAAGTTAAACATTTCCTGATCTTTCTTATATCTCTCAGATATAGTACAGACACTTCAGAACAAACTTCCTTTATATCTTGGGGGGGACTATCTGTTGTTCCATGTAGTGAATCTGGTATTCAGTGCATTTCTATTGGCTAATAGCAGTAACGCCAAATTCAGTGTTTCATCCAATAATTTCTTATATATACTTTTTTAATACCTTAAGGGGTGTTATAATAATTCAAAATCAAATAGCTAAATCATTTTTGATATGACCATCTTAAAACAAATCCATATGTTAGCTTAGAATCCCCCCTCCACCAGCTTAGAACCTAGAGGGTTCATGCCTAACCGTAAGAATTCAGAGTTAATGCCTAAACTTAACCCTAACCTTACAAATTTGGAACTAATGTCTAAACTTAAACTATTTGAAATTTGATATTTGGAACAACTTTGACATTTGAGGTGTGAGGAACATGGATGAATATCTTGTTTTGACATGAGACTGTGAGAGCTTGTAGAGTATTTACAGCTACATCCATATATCATTTGGTTTTACCTTCCAACATAAATTGATACATTTACATGCATTTCACTAAATTAAGTACATTAACATCTTCTCTATATGTGTGTGACCAATAACATTTGATTTGAATTGATTTATGAGGTAAAAATATAGAATTATACAGTGCTCAGCAGTTATCAAACTACAGTATATACAATACCGTTCAAAAGTTTGGGGTCACTTAGAAAGGCATTTTCAGCTACAATAGTCATTTACAACATGAACAGTGTCTACACTGTATTTCTGATCATTTTGATGTTGTTTTAATGGAGAAAAAAAAAACATTTCTGTCAAAAGCAAGGAAAATTCTAAGTGACCCCAAACTTTTGAACGGTAGTGTATATGTAGGCCACGTTATAGCTTAAATTCCATGAGAGTATGATTAAGAGCAGGTCGCCAACCCGGAGGCACGACAAATCCCCTCACTTTGTTTACTGCCTTGTGCCTCACAGAATGCACAGTGCACTCAGAAATTAGAACAACTCTGAATCTGTACTTCATTGTTGAACAAATATATTTTATTAACACATATTTGTGTTCAGACCACATAATAGGGCAACAATATGTGATTATACAGCTCTACTAATCACATTGTTCGTCCACATAAGTGAAACAAAATTTTCATTTGCATGAGACAAAGTCCACTCAATCAGTAGTTATTGTTCTAGTATCCTATGGTGGCTTTGGTGCCAATGACATCTATAGTGCCACCAACTAGTCTGGGGCAGCCATCTAAGGTTGCAGTGACTATATTCACACAACTTCCAAGGACATTGTACAAAACAGTTTCCAGTGTGTATCAACAATGGTCCACCACCCAAAGGACATCCAGCCAACAAGACACAACTGTGAGAAGCATTGGCGTCAACATGGGCCAGCATCACTGTGGAACACTTTCAACACCTTGTAGTCCATGCCCCAATGAATTGAGGTTGTTCTGAGGGCAAAAGGGCATGCAACTTAATATTAGGAATGTGTTCCTAATGTTTTGTACACTCAGTGTACACATAAGGTTACTTATAACATTTCATGGCCCAAGTGGCCCAGCGGTCTAAGGCACTGTATCTCAGTGCAAGAGGTGTCACTGCAGATCCTGGTTTGATTCCAGGCTGTATCACAACTGGCAGTGACTGAGAATCCTATAGGGCGGCGCACAATTGGCCCAGCATCGTCCGGGTTTGGCCGGGGTAGGCTGTCATTTTAAATAAGAATTTGTTCTTAACTGACTTGCCTAGTTAAATAAAGGTTAAATAAATAAAATGTCCATTGGTTCAGGTATTATAGCCCCGGTGTGATATGGTGCCATCTAGGGGTGTAGCATGTCTGACTTTGAATGCGGCAACTAATCATTCTCAAATGTATTGGAGTCTAATTCATTGAGTACATATATCAAATTTGGAGTCAGTTTAACTTATGGTTCATGAGAAGAAGCATTAGCATATGTGCTAACGTGCATCTATAGTTACAGTGTTGCCATATTTGAAAGTAGCAACAATTTTTCTCCAAACTATTAAAGACTAACGCAATGAATCTAAATACCAAATCTGGAGTGAATATGATGTATGGTTCATGAGGAGAAGATGATTTTGAGCATTACCATTACATATGCAAATTTGTTATTAATAGTTACTTTTTTTATATGTATATCAATGCCAACTCAGTGTAGTTCATCTTAGGGAGGTCCATAATAGCAATGACAAGTTTCAAGTTGATAGGAAACTGTGGTGTGGATTTACAGTGGTTTAAATGGACATGTAAAATCAGATTTTTTACTTGTCAATAACTCGGCCATCTTCTTTTTACTAATCCCTTAGCTTCTCAAACTAAGTTAAGACATGCCATGGTCCTACATTCCAAATGTGGTGCAATTTTGGTCCTATGGTTCATGATAAAAACATTTAAAAATATATTTTGCATATTTTAGCACATCAGCATCTATTGGTATAGTGTGGCCATCTTTGAATGCATCAATATTATTTTCTCAAACTCTTTAGGGACTATTTTGATGAGTTCAAAGACCACATTTGGAGTGAGAAGAATATATTTTTATGATTATTTAAAGCATTAGCATTACATTGTCAAAAGTGAATTGTTAATAG
This sequence comes from Oncorhynchus kisutch, assembly GCF_002021735.2. Lineage (NCBI taxonomy): Eukaryota > Metazoa > Chordata > Actinopteri > Salmoniformes > Salmonidae > Oncorhynchus > Oncorhynchus kisutch. The sequence goes on along the minus strand of NC_034191.2, from coordinate 67,737,549 downwards.
TTTCCTTATTTTTTAAGATAGCAGTGCCAAAACAAATATGGTTCACTGTGAGAATGTCTTTGAGGACCCTAAAAATGTTAAAGTTTTAATTTGGAGTGAATTTACAAAGAATTGAAATTGACATGTAAAATCTAATTTCCTGATTTACCAATAACTGAATCATCTCTTAAACTATCTCTTAACCAAACGAATTTGGTGTTATTTGAAATTATGGTTCACGAGTGTAGGTTTTTCAAAGGTTTTCCAAAATTTCCAAGATGGAGGAAAATCTATCCTGATGGACCTAAATGGGTCCGTGATACAGGGAGGTGCCCAAGAACCCAATGGTCACTCTGACAGAGCTCCAGAGTTTCTCTGTGGAGATGGGAGAACCTTCCAGAAGGACAACCATCTCTGCAGCACTCCACAAATCAGGCCTTTATGGTAGAGTGGCCAGACGGAAGCCACATGACAGCCCGCTTGGAGTTTGCCAAAAGGCACCTAAAGACTCTCAGACCATGAGAAACAAGATTCTCTGATCTGATGAAACCAAGATTGAACTCTTTGGCCTGAATGCCAAGCGTCAGGTCTGGAGGAAACATGGCAGCATCCCTACAGTGAAGCATGGTGGTGGCAGCAACATGTTGTGGGGATGTTTTTCAGCGTAGGGACTGGGAGACTAGTCAGGATCGAGGGAAAGATGAACGGAGCAAAGTACAGAGAGATCCTTGATGAAAAGCTCCAGAGCGATCAGGACCTCAGTCTGGGGCAAAGGTTCGCCTTCCAACAGGACAACAACCCTAAGCACACAGCCAAGACAAAGCAGGATTGGCTTTGTTACAAGTCTCTGAATGTACTTGAGTGGCCCAGCCAGAGCCCGGACTTGAACCCAATCGAACAAAAAAACGTTTACTTCTTTGTCAATATGGGGTATTGTGTGTATATTGATGAGGGGGAAAAACTATTTAATCCATTTTATAATAAGGCTGTAACATAACAAAATGTGTAAAAAGTCAAGGGGTCTGAATACTTTCGAATGCACTGTATTCACAAATTGTGGAGTTGATAAACATCAACAAATATGGAACTGACAGCTGTTAGCATAGCTAGCTAGCATGCTAATCTTATCTAGCTAGCTAGCTAATGTTAGCTGGTGTTGCTCAGTTCTTTTAAACTCCACCATATTCAAAAGATTAGCTAGCTTGCTCTGTGGCTGGTTCTGGAGCTGGATTTGTCATAAACCAGCAGCATACTGCCCTGCATCCCACTGCTGGCTTGGATGTTAAATGGTTGTCCTGACTCTCTGTGGTCATTAAAAATCCCAAGGCAATAATTGCAAGGGTAGGAGTGTTGCCCCAGTGTCCTGGCTAAATTCCCAACCTGGCTCATTTCCATCATAGCCACCTAATCACCCCCTCATTCCTAAATAGCATATACAGTATCACTCCTCTCCACAATGCTAGCTGATGTGTGGTGAGTGTTCTGGCATGCATCACCCAGGTGGGTGCCACACATTGATGATGGATGAGGTGAGTTCCCCCCTTACTATGTAATGTGCTTTGAATACCTCAGTTAGCAGAAAGGTGCTATATAAATCCAATCCATTATTGTTATTATAAAGATTGATTTAGGGAAAACTTAGCCACAGATGGAAACGACTGGCCTTTCTTTGACTTCGCCACCTACTCTTGTTATTTCCAAAGTTTGGACATATTCCATAAATTGTGTCTGCAAATCCGCCATAGAAATAGTTAGAAAGAATTAGATGAAGCTCTGGTAATATGGATAACTATTGAAAGATAGCTCATATGTGTTTTTCTAAATTTGAATGGACACGTTGGTAGGCATAGGCTGCTGGCAGGCTTTGGCTGCGGTACAGCAAAGCCAAGTCTGCCTGTGCCCATGGTTCTCACAGGGGAATTGAAATTATAGGCTACAATCACTTTGCTCATCATCATGCATGCTGCAAATGACATGTAGCTAGCTATAAGTTCCTTGAATCTTCTTTTGTGTGCCTTTTCATTATCTGGAAAGACACTTGTGGTTTCTATTTTTGTATTTACTTTGTATTTTGTTACCTTTATTTAACTAGGAAAGTCAGATAAGAACCAATTCATATTTACAATGACGGCCTACCCCAGCCAACAACGACGTTGGGCCAATTGTGTGCCACCCTATAGGACTCGCGATCACGGCTTGTTGTGATACAGCCCTTGTTCGAACCCGGGTCTGTAGTGACGCCTCTAGCACTGCGATGCAGTGCCTTAGACCGCTATGCCACTCAGGATAACCAAAGAGTTAACTTTACACCAATCAAAGCAGAGAAGCCTGAGGGGAAGCAAAGCTTTTGTGAAAACAATGAAATAACACATGGAATCATGTAGTAACCAAAAAAGTGTTAAACCAATCAAAATGTATTTTAGATTTTAGATTCTTCAAAGTAGCCACCCTTCGCCTTGATGACAGCTTTGCACTCTTGGCATTCTCTCGACCAACTTCATGAGGTAGTCACCTGGAATGCTTTTCCAACATTCTTGAAGGAGTTCCCACATATGCTGAGCACTTGTTGGCTGCATTTCCTTCACTCTGCGGTCCAACTCATCCCAAACCATCTCAATTGGGTTCAGGTCGGGTGAATGTGGAGGCCAGGTCATCTGATGCAGCACTCCATCACTCTCCTTTTTGGTCAAATAGCCCTTACACAGCCTTGAGGTGTGTTTTTGGTCAGTGTCCTGTTGAAAAAACAAATGATAGTCCCACTAAGCGCAAACAAGATGGGATGGCGAATCGCTGCAGAATGCTGTGGTAGCCATGCTGGTTACGTGTGCCTTGAATTCTAAATACATCACAGACAGTGTCACCAGCAAAGCACCCCCACACCATCACACCTCCTCCACGCTTCACGGCGGGAATCACACATGCAGAGATCATCCGTTCCACTACTCCACATCTCACAAAGACACGGCAGTTGGAACCACAAATCTCAAATTTGGACTCATCAGACCAAAGGACAGATTTCCACCGGTCTAATGTCTATTTTTGTGTTTCTTGGCCCAATCAAGTCTCTTCTTATTATTGGTGTCCTTTAGTAGTAGTTTCTTTGCAGAAATTTGACCATGAAGGCCTGATTCAGACAGTCTCCTCTGGACAGTTGATGTTGAGATGTGTCTGTAACTTGAACTCTGTGAAGCATTTATTTGGGCTGCAAACATTTGACTGGTACTGTATATTTTATACAGAGTAGCTCCAAAATAGGTGAACATTTACAAATTATCTAATGAATTATTATACTTTTCTGGTAAAAAATAGTGGATGTGCAGAAACATACATTTGCACACCCTATTTTCATTTGCTCCATGGCTCAAGCGGTCAAGTGGACTAAAGGCTAATCTCAGTCGCAATCAGGAATAACTTTGCAGCTGTTTCTGATTAGTAAACAATGTGATACTGGTGGGTGGTAACATTCAAATAAAACCCGGCCCTGAAACAAAATATAGGCTGAAAATAATGTGTACATCATATCATAGTACAATACACCGCATTCAGGCGAATTTGCACGAAGTGGGCAGTTGTCACTTCAAAACCAAAAATATCACACTTTGACTAAGACGATGACTTATTGACCTAAATCCATATGCAACATCATAGGTCAATTCTGGCCATCGTCTTTCAGCTCGAAAAATTAGATTTCTACTGGTGTGGACGTTTAAAACAGAAAATAACAACATGAAGTCTCCCCTCAGAACTTTTCACTTTCATCCAAAACTAAACATGGTAAAGATATTCACATTAAGTCACATTAAGTATTCACATAATTAATCAATTTGATCATTAACAGATAATAACCAATACCTATGTGTAGGCTAGGTGGTTAATAAAGACAATTTATATTAATGTAAATAAATAATCGTTGATTTATTTATAAAGCAATCCACCAATGTCACGTGCCATGATTTAATCAACACTTTAGAGCATTGGTTAAAGTATTCTAAGACCATATACTGTATAGGCCTATCTTCAATTAAAACGTTTTGACTTGATTGAAACGCATGGGCTGTCTTTAGATCAGAAGTCTAATTATACTTTCATTACTTTTCATTTAATCATATTACTTAGATTACGTTGAACCATATTAGGCCCAAATGCATGCATTTATTGTGGGTCCGTGATACCTGCTGTTATTGACCAACCAGACAATTTATGCCACAGAGCTTTTGTCCTTCACTGATTATGGGATAATAGTTACAATTTACGATACATCATCATTAAAATATAACAACTTCTTTGAAAACTAATGGAGCAAGTTAAAGAATCTTATATTTAGCACAGTAGGACCCCTTGTACGTTTCCACAAGTTTTTTTTTCTACACTCGTTTGCTTGTAGACCTATTTAATATATATTTCACATGTTGTCGAGTTAATATTCTCTGGACCCGCAGTGTGTAGGATATTTTTATTCTGATTAATGTGAGTGAGGTTAGTTTGGGTTGTCAGAACTATTCGATGACCCCTTACTATTTTTCAGCTGATGAATTGAAAGCGAAATAAACCATCCATTAAACGACGGTATGATTATTAGTCATCGACTTTAGAAAAACTTTCGTATAATATTTTGTTTAAAAGAATATAAAATATTTTGCTTCTTGGTTTGATAAAGGCAATATCGACAAACAACATCTCTCTCTCTGTTCCAGACATGTTCAGGGTTCCAAAGCCCTATGTTTGTTTCTTGATTTAAGAGTATAAAAGGTAGAGTAAAAGTTGTAAAAAGTTAAACAAAATACATAAAAAACCTTCATACAACTTGTTGATCTCTACTTTCACATTAGCAGCTGTTCTCCCGAGTCCTAGCCTCTCACAATCATGACTAGGCGACTGAAAAATACTAAAATAACGGTTTGGAAAGAGCTATTATATTCAATGACTTCAGTTTGTGTATGGTCAGTGTGGCTAAACTGACAACGTCATCCTATAAAAGAATGAGCTGGGGTTTTGATAAATTCAGATTTAGACAAAACACATTTCATCAGTGATATCCAACGTTAAATTACGATGGCCTAAGGCACCAATTGAAATGAATTAACTTTTTAAACGAGATCTTCTACTAAAAAACAACTTTCGATTTTGATATTAACACTATATGCCTACCTTGCTTTATCAAACCAATTGATATTCTTCTGTTGGTTTGTCCAGAAATAGGAGCCGTTAGAATAGGACAACTACAAATACTTAGGTGTCTGGTTAGACTGTAAACTCTCCTTCCAGACCCATATCAAACATCTCCAATCCAAAGTTAAATCTAGAATTGGCTTCCTATTTCGCAACAAAGCATCCTTCACTCATGCTGCCAAACATACCCTTGTAAAACTGACCATCCTACCAATCCTCGACTTTGGCGATGTCATTTACAAAATAGCCTCCAATACCCTACTCAACAAATTGGATGCAGTCTATCACAGTGCAATCCGTTTTATCACCAAAGCCCCATATACTACCCACCATTGCGACCTGTACGCTCTCGTTGGCTGGCCCTCGCTTCATACTCGTCGCCAAACCCACTGGCTCCATGTCATCTACAAGACCCTGCTAGGTAAAGTCCCCCCTTATCTCAGCTCGCTGGTCACCATAGCATCTCCCACCTGTAGCACACGCTCCAGCAGGTATATCTCTCTAGTCACCCCCAAAACCAATTCTTTCTTTGGCCGCCTCTCCTTCCAGTTCTCTGCTGCCAATGACTGGAACGAACTACAAAAATCTCTGAAACTGGAAACACTTATCTCCCTCACTAGCTTTAAGCACCAACTGTCAGAGCAGCTCACAGATTACTGCACCTGTACATAGACCACCTATAATTTAGCCCAAACAACTACCTCTTTCCCAACTGTATTTAATTTTTATTTATTTATTTATTTTGCTCCTTTGCACCCCATTATTTTTATTTCTACTTTGCACATTCTTCCATTGCAAAACTACCATTCCAGTATTTTACTTGCTATATTGTATTTACTTTGCCATCATGGCCTTTTTTGCCTTTACCTCCCTTCTCACCTCATTTGCTCACATTGTATATAGACTTGTTTATACTGCATTATTGACTGTATGTTTGTTTTTACTCCATGTGTAACTCTGTGTCGTTTTATCTGTCGAACTGCTTTGCTTTATCTTGGCCAGGTCGCAATTGTAAATGAGAACTTGTTCTCAACTTGCCTACCTGGTTAAATAAAGGTAAAATAAAATAAATAAATAAAAGGCTATAAAGGCCTCTTCTGTTTGGGGAATCACCTGGAAACTGTATCAGGCAAGATTTTACCAAACATCTAACAGCAAAAAGTAATATATGAAGTAAACGGATGTGAATGAATTGTTTTGACTTTACCGCTGTTTGGATGTGGAGAGCATAGTCTATTGATTAGGCTGTAGGCCTACACCCAACGCATTTTTTTTCTTTCTTTGAAAGTTATTATTATGTACATCTTGGCTATATAGGCTATGCTATTCTGACTGGTGCTGATAATTGGAAATCGGTCAGTGGTATAATGCAGATTTATGCAGATTCGATTATTGACCTTCTGCTCGAGGCGTGACTGGGAGAGGGGCCAAATTTAGATTAATATTTGTGCTCGCGGTTGATTAATGGTCAGCCGGAATCCCGAGGACAAAAGTGGGCAAGTTAGAAAGGATATAAGGCGCTGGGACCGAGCCAGATAGACAAGTAAAATTTTACATTTAAAAAAGCTAAATAAGAAGTTCAGTGTCAAAAACGGGTTTTGCTGAGATGTGTGCCTATAGCCCCCAGAGATTAAAAAGACAAGGGTTAACAACTCAGTTTGTTACTGGGTAAAACAAAAATAAAACGAGTTCTCATGAAGACATAAATACTTCAGTTATCTCCTATTGTTCTGAAAAGAACAACAATACAATTAGCAATACTAAATGTTTATCCTATATTTGGATATTGGCAAATAAAAAATGAATGTAAAAAAAGTTGGGGGCCCTTTGCACAGTCTGGGATGACACCTGAGAGACAACCAGGTGAGAGGTCATGAACTTTGACCTTGATCAGCTCCAGGTTGTCTTTCTAAACCCTAGACACACTGCTCTGGCATAGGTGTCTGTCTGATGCCAGTCCAGTCATGGACAACCCATTCTCCCCATCTGCATCAGAAACAAGGGTTTTCAGAGAGAATTTTAAATATCTATATTGTCTTTGGGGTGGTTTTCTGAATATTGTTTTACCACCAGACTACCTTCAATCAATGCAACTCACTCCTTAAAATATCTATTCAGATAGCCTAATTAGTCTAAACATGATGGGCCTTCCTCTGGCTTAAAAAACAGATTTTCAATGAAGGGAAACAAGATCCATGTAAGGATCCAAAAGAGTTTGGGGAATCCCTGCCCTGTCTTCAGAAGCATGCTACACTTAAGGTCCAGACCAAAGTTAGAGTATGCCTACTTTATTACTCTACCCTCAAAGCTTTTCTGAATGCAATAATGTGACTCCTATCAGGATACCATCTAAGACCTTTGGAAATGACAGGACCATGAACAGTTTCTACCCTCAAGTCATAAGACTTCTAAATAGTTAGTCTAGGTAGCTATTGGTTAACTATTTAACTATCTGCATTGACTCTTTTTGCGCTAACGTTTTTGACTCATCACATGCGATGCTGTTACTGTTTATTAGCTATTCAGTTGCCTAGTCACTTTATCCCTACCTATATGTCACAGGAGGTTGGTCACTCCGTTCCAGCCATTATTATGAGCCGTCCTCCCTTCAGCAGCCTCCACTGCTATGTGTACATATCTACCTCAATTACCTCGTATTCCTACACATTGACTCGGTACTGGTACCCCGTGTATATAGACAGGTTATCGTTACTCATTGTGTATTTATATATTGTATCTATTTGTTCTCTCTACATTGTTGGGAAGTGCCGTAAGTAAGCATTTCACTGTTAGTCTACACCTGTTGTTTACAAAGCATGTGACAAATAACATTTGATTTGATGATGCAACAAAATATGCAGTGGCTCCATCCTGTAGCCTCACATGCCCAATCCTGCAAATGATTTAGACCTATATGAGAATAAACTATGCCTATATTTATTTATTTTGTTCTCAATGAAAGATACTGTTGCCTAAATGAAACAAACAGACGTGATACATTGTGGAGCTGCAGATTTTTTTCACTCCACCACGAGCGGTGAATGAACGCTATGTGAGCTTTGCCCTCTCCCCTGCATGCGGTGTCAGCTGATTACGTCACGTGATCCGGTTTCGTGGGTTGTTTCTGTTTCAAAATGGAGTTGTCTGAGTCGGTGCAGAAAGGGATGCAGTCTCTAGCAGACCCGTCGCTTTTCGACCTGAAGACCTCCTCTGTGTTGATATAATTAACCTTTCGCAGTTCGCTAACCGCCCATGCCGACCGTAGTGTTCTCGGTAAGCCTGCTCTCTCTCCACCGTCGCCTTTTATTTCTGCTTCTTTCACAGCTTCCGGTTTCTTCCCAGTTTGACCTGAAGACTCGTTTTGAAAAATGTAGAGTGCACGATATATATTTTTTAACACCCGTGGATCTGAAATGAATCAAATGTAACAGTGTTAGCATCTTTTATGTTTCAAGTGGTAGTTATAGGAAATATGACTATTGATCAGGCTACAACAACGTGTACCCAGGCGAACAGTGAGTTTGCTCACCAAGTAGTTGCAATTTTGGGGCGGCCGGTAGCCAAAGTTAGTGGTTAGAACTTTGGGCCAGTAACCGAAAGGTTGCTGGGTCAAATCCCCGAACTGACAAGTTAAAGATCTGTCGTTCTGCCCCTGAACTGTTCCCCGGTAGGCCGTCATTGTAAATAAGAATTCGTTTTTAACTGACTTACCTAGTTAAATAATAAATAACTGAGAATGCAGGCTAGGCTACAGTTTAAAAATATATATAGGTTAGAAAATGTAGGAAGCAATCTGGAATTAAAAAGGTGCTCCCTAGTGACTAAATGGGATTTTAATCATATATTTCTAGTCGTAGCCTAAATTGTTTAATTCATTGTATGTGTGTGTGTTCGTGTACGCAACTTGCTGTTTGTAATTTGCGTCCCTTTGTATGTATAAACGTTTAGGTTATTAGAACTAGATGATATACTTTAATTAAACAATAAGGCATGAGGGGGTATATGGCCAATATATCACGGCTAAGGGCTGTTCTTATGTAGGACGTAATGCGGAGTACCTGTATACAGCCCTTAGCCGTGGTATAATGACCATATACCACGGACCTCCAAGGTGCCATATTGCTATTATAAAATGCTAACCTTATAAACTGCTCGTGCCTTATTGTTTAATTAGACCCACTATAAAAGCTTGCCGAGACATTCGGCTACAGTTAAAGGAAAAATCCTCTCAAAATATATTTAGCTATTTTTTTCATTAGTCCACTTGATGGACAGTGGACTAATAAAAAAAAAATATATATATATATATATATATATATATATTAGTTTTTGAGTGTATTTTTTTTCTTTACGATATGTATGATGAATAAATAACTGGTCAATGTTTTTTTCTGATCATAGATCAACCTGAATTGATCTGCCACCACCTGCATACTGGAGGGGGTCAAACAAAATGTGGACAAATCCACTATAAGGTAACGCTTGGTTTGTCCTGCTATATTATTGTTAATGGAGGTTGACCTCTCAAGTTATTAAATAATTAATCTCCTCCCCCAGAGACTAGGGTCAAGTTTAGAAAATAATACATTTGTCATTTAACAGACGCTCTTACCAGAGTGACTTACAGGTAGTGCATTCATCTTAAAGGGCAATTCTGCCACTTTTCAAGCCCCTATTTATTATCTCAGCACCAAACCAGTGTCTACATATGTGAAAACAGCACGTTTCTATGATCTGTGGTTAAAAAGGTAAGGGCCCTAAAAATGGTTAAAGAGAAGAATGTTTTCATCTACACTTTTGTGAGTAAAGTCATACTTTATACCAAAACAAATCAGGACAGCTGTGATGGAAACTGACAGTTTGGTACAATTTCATAAAAGCAGACAGATAACTTGTTCCTTTGACATTGTGGGAAATTTTTGTTAAGTATGTCAGAAATGGAGATGGAAAAGTTTTTTGCGTAAATATTGAAATAACAATCATATCCAATTTAAGTGGTCCTCTCACTGTAACTCAGGAAAGCATGCAGTTTATTAGGCTACAGATTAAATATGTTACGGGAGACTGTGGTGGTGAAAGTGCATGGTGATCTTGATCCTCCTTTCCAATAAATATCGATGGTCTTATTCTGGTGACAAGATGATAGATGCTTGACTGCTGTTTGACAAATAAACATTCTTGCTCTTATCCATAATAATCTCATGTAGACTAGCCGAACCACACAGTATCTGCGAGCTGTTGGCTAGAGCGCAGGTGCCAAGATTATAGAGTAGGCACATTTGATATTTAACGCAACTGTTTTTGTGGTGGGAAAATGTGCATATTTTCTTTATGTGGATTTTAGAATATTTGCATGAAAATCTGTCGCCAATTGAAATGATTAAAAGTGGGGGGAAAACTCCCTCTGATTAGAAACTCATTGCAGTTTTCTTACTCCCAACATCACTGTAAATCTGTTTGAAAATCACTGTTATAAATGTTATAACTTTGATCATTTCATCGAGTTGAACTTTATTGTTTTCTACAAAATGTCTAAATACACAATTTTCACATGCATATGTACACACTGGTATTGTGCTGGAGATAATGAAAATTAGGTTGAAAAGCGGTGGAATTGCCCATTTAAAACAGCTAGGTGGGACAACTACATATCTCTGTCATAGTAAGTACATTTTTCTTCATTATAGTAGCTATCAGCAAAGTTAGTCCAAGTAGTAGAAGAAGTCAAGTGTGAGTGTGGAGCACTCTGTTATCAAGAGCATTCCACTTCACCTGCTAAATTAAATCTGTAGGCCTACATGAGGCGAAAGGGACTTAATTATGATGAATATATTGATAAATGATGGAGCTGATTTTGTCATTACAGCTTGTGCCTGGAGGATGTTAGGTTTGATGCGGAGAGAACATATGTATTCTACATCGCATACCAGGTGATGACTACCTTATTATTTTTTATAACCTCTTAATTGCCTTATTGCAAAGAAATGCAAATCCATTCCAGATCTCAACCCCAAACGGACTCTTCGTTCTCCAGAAATATAAAAGTGATGTGGAAATTCTATTGTCAGGGTAACTTTTTCTGATGTTTTCATTTCCAGTCAGCCTTTTTGAAATGCCATAACAATTCATGACTATGGGGTTATTGTGGCTAAAGTGTTGACTGGACAAATATACTTGATTTAAAGTATTAGATTTAAATATAAAACACTACATTGTCTGTTTGTACAGAATGGCTTCTGGGTCACCACAGTACAGAGATAGTAGTTTGTAAACTGTGGGAACATAGTCACATCCTAACACATGACAACAATGCAGACACAGACAAGACCTTATCGGAGCCCTACATTTTTGTTATGGGTTCTCTATATGGCTCATGGAATATCACGTTGACCATGCAGTTTACACTTCATTAACATCCACGCTATTGAACTTTTCCAGTAATATTATATATCTTCCCCAATACACATATCCATCCCCATTGAAACATCAAGTGCAGCCTAAAAAAAATATAGTAATATAGTTTAAAAAAAATTATATATAATTAAAGTTTGTTTGAAGTTGGGTAACAACAGTTTTATGTTTTTTATTTCAAATGTATTGAACAGTTCCATTTGAAATGAACCATCGATTTTTGTTTGAAAGCTTTTGGTGTGTCATCAGGAAATATAGATGAGTCAATTTAATAATCTTGCTTTGCATTATTTGCAGTTATTTGACAGAATTAGCTCACTGAACAAAAATATAAACGCAACATGTAAAGTGTTGGTCCCATGTTTCATGAGCTGAAATAAAAGATCCCAGACATTTTCAATATGCACACAAAGCTTTTCTCAAATTTTGTGCACAAATTAGTTTACAATAAAGGGCCACTCTAAAATGTGTAGTTTTGTCACACAACACAATGCCACAGATGTCTCAATTTTGAGGGAGTGTGCAATTGACATGCTGACTGCAGGAAGGGCCACCAGAGCTGTTGCCAGATTATTGAATGATACTTTTTCTACCATAAGCCGCCTCCAACATTTTAGAGAATTTGACAGTACATCCAACTGGCCTCACAATCGTGGACCACGTGTATGCTGTTGTGTGGGGAGAGAGGTTTGCTGATGTCAATGCTGTGAACAGAGTGCTCCATGGTTGGGTAATGGTATGGGCACTACTGACAACTAACACAATTGTATTTTATCAATGGCAATTTTTTTGAAAGGTATATGTGACCAACAGGGGCATGTCTGTATTCCCAGTCATGTGAAATCATAGATTAGGGCCTAAGGAATTTATTTCAATTTACTGATTCACTCCTATGAACTGTAATTCAGTAAAATCTTAGAAATTGTTGCATGTTGCTTTTATATTTTTGTCCTGTGTGTGTGTGTATTATTTAGCAGATGCTTTTATCCAAAGTCACTTAGTCATGCATGCATAAATTGTACATATGGGTGATCCCGGGAATCAAACCCACTACCCTGGCTTTACAAGCACCATGCTCATCCAGCTGAGCTACAAAAAGTTTATAGAAATTATCAATGTGCTGACTATCTCTTCCAATTGTTTTATGCTTCACTTTCATAGAGTGCAGCAGACTAGGGAATGGACCTAGCCTAACTCGGGTCACATTTATTTGTGACGTATTTTGACGATGTATGATCTCTTAACCGTTTTAAGATTAGTGAATTAACCTGCAAATGTGACATGACAATTTGTTTCACAAACTTTGAATCGGTTTATTTTCCTTGGAGAAAGCGCAGTTCTTTTACGATGAGCGTTTGTTTGTAGCGCATTGATAGTTGCTTTTACATTGTAATTAATCACCACGATTGTCCCCTTTTGTCTCCCTCCTGACAACCAAGCTTCAGAATGCTGAAAAGTGTTGCCCTGTTCCCCATAGGGCTCCATCCGCGACAAGATGTTTTGCTGTTTGATTTTAACACACGTAATATGATCACTTAGCCTAATATGTGGAATGACTCTGGGTTAAATAAACAAAGGTTTTTAATGCATAAGGTTACCGTTGAACAGCCTATATAAATCGGTATTCATGAGTTCCTGTATGCATGCTTCTTCTTTCATTAAACCTTGAGGTATGTCCCTTTCCAGAACCCAATGATCTAAAACTGTTTTGAGTCTGTTAAACGTGTCATCATTACAAACGTAAGCCTATACTTTTACAGAATACCAACAACGGAGGATCGTCGGAAGAGGTCCATTTTAGCTGCACTATGGAACAACTTCAGGTAGCTAATGTTTTGTTGCAGCCTATATATAATGTGGGGTTCACCATTAGTTGAATAAGGTAATTTCACAGAAAGTCTGTGATAATGTTTTACATGCACTCTTGAACGTGGCAATTGATTTAAATAGATCGCCTACACTGTATTTTCCAAATCAGCATACTTTACAGATCTGTATATAATTATTGGCTAGCTGTTAGGTCCACGTGAATGAGTACAAATAAAGTCATGTTAGTTCTATTTGATGTTTGTTAAATGATTATTAAACTTTTTCTTGAATAGCATGTCTTTCAACAGTGTTCTGTGTTTTAGATGAACTTCTGCCACATTGAGCAGAGATTAAAACCTGAATTTGTAAATAGCTCCAGTGTATTTTAATCTATGTGCAGTAATCTCATTCAATAGTGTTCTGCAGACTGTTAATTTTTTTTCTTCCACATTTGTTAATTTTTTTTACAAATAAATTAACAGAAACAGTATTTCGTATTTTTTTCAATATTCACTCGAATTGTGTATTTTTGTATTTCCATCCATTACTTTCTGTGTGAATACTGATGCCAAGAAATAAGCATAACCGCTGAGTGACAGGGCAGGCAGTGATGTTTCGATCTAAGTGTTGCCTATGAACTTATCCTAAAAAAATCAATTTGTTACATTTTCCTCAATTGAGTTCGACGTAAACATAATCCTGTATGTTTTGTAGACCTATCTTCACTGTGACTTGAGGTTGTCTGCTTTAACGTCCCGCAGTAGCTATCGCTTCATGGCTAGTTTAAGAGTATTGAAATAGGGGCCAGAAAAAAAATATTTAGAAATGTTTTTACCCTGTTGCCAAGACACAGTTCTGAGGAAGGAAGTTTGGTAATGTGTATGTTCGGGAACACTATCTATCCTTCTTTTGGGTATGAGGTGAACCAGAACGGTTGCATTAAATTTCAGTTGACCTGAACATCCTTAGAATTAATCAAATATATTCACAAATGAACGAATTGTACTCCGGCCTACTGTGATGACTATTCCGTTATGAATTTAAATGGAATTGACTCTCACCCTGACAGGTTTCAGTGCAAACTATCCTGGTAATCTAATTGACAGGATTCAGACTGAGGCAAGGTTATAATTTACACTCAACAGTGCTCCAAACTCCTCCAGTACGTGAGGGGAAACCATTAAATGTTGTGATTCAAACGTTCCGTCATTCTCTGTTTGGAAGAGTACCGACTGTGTATGTGACTTTGTTTTCAGGATTTGGTGGGAAAGATAAAAGACGCTGCCAAGAGTCTTGAGGGCTATGCAGTTGTGAGCCTAGCCTGCTCGAACAGTGGAATCCGGTTTCTCACGTGATCTCCTCTGCTTCCTTCATCTCCTGAAAGCACTGAAGTTCAGCGATTTCAAGCGGCGTTGATATCCGCTTTGTATTTTATACTCATTTCATTCGTCATTAAATATTTATCCGTTCAATGATGTAGGCCTATTTTTGTCAATAAAACAGTTCAATGCATGCATGGTAATTTGCAGGCATAACATAAAAGCCAAATTATATTAAAGTAAGCTATATAGCATGCGTGTGTCCCCATAGTCCAATGCATAGTTCATATCAACTCTAGATGTGTAGTCTAGGAAGTCTCCGATTGATAGGAATTTTTGTCTTGGAAATAGATTTTTCCACTGCCACATAACGGTGAAGGGGTATGTTTGTGGCAAATAAATTATCAAAATTGGAGAGAATATCGTGCCGAAGATTAGTATAATGTGTCATATCTAGTTTACAAACTGGTGGCAATGCATTAGTTAAATTATATTGCGGCTCACCAGAGGGAACAGAACCGCATGTAGTTTACGTACAGAGCCTCCTATAGTAGCCGACCTATTACCGATGCTTTCATTTCCTAAATGTCCCCGTCTTCAGTACGATCATGAATTAGTATTGTATGGGGTCGTTTGCCATGGAATATCTACACAGTAACCCCAGCTTTCTATCGGCTTTGGGAAGTGTATCCTAACCAACGCATGTATGACAAAGACGCATTTTGCCAAGCTCATGTCTTTGGAAAGGGACACAGCAGAGGCACATAATAGAAACGTGGTTGGAAAAACGCACACTGGCTATTGTTTAGAAACATCAGTGATATCTTGAGTGACACAACTACAACGTTTGAAGCAAATTACGAGATCATGATGGGCTTTGGATAACACATTCTTTGTGTCATTTTACGAAGCATCGTGAATTGGCGAGCCCCCGGAATACACCGACACTAATTTCCAGGCCACCCTTAAGGAATGATACCACGTGACCAAAGCGGGGCGGTCGAACTACAAGCCATTTTGGGGACGGTGTCAGTTTCCACTGAGCCACACTGCTGCATTTTTCGAAGAGACTCATTGGGAACACAAACACACCGTTCGGAACACACAGCCAAAAGTCTGAAATATTAGACAACAGAGGACACTACGCGCCCAAAGTGCATAGAAGGAGAACACTACGAATTTTACGCATCTGAAATGAGCCCCGGGTTGCCTGGCGCTCTCTGCAATTGACAGCGTCTGCAGCTTGTTTCAAGATGGCGGCTGAGCTCGTATTCATTTTCTGCTGATCGCCTCCTAACTTTCATTGTCTCTCCGTCTCCAATATCGCTGATCGCCAGCCAAGTCTCTAGGTATGTATTATTCGATATATTTTCTTACCAACAGATGAATAACGATTAAGTTTTCGCCGCGTATATGTGTTTTTCTGCGGGTTTAAATGCGTTTCCAGCCCGTGGTGGATGGGGTTTTGACGGTGTCTCGCACTCACGGACGTAGAGCTCTGTCCTCGCACTGCTTCTAAAATTGTGTACCCTTCTTGCGCAAGCCTTGGTTTTGCGCTCAACAGACCAGCACATTGAATTCTTTAGTATTTAATGTAATTATCTCTTATGAGTGTCCATTGAGGGTGTTTCCGTGACGTTGGTTAGATTTCCACAAAGCCAGTGATCTCAATCGAACAAGACCGAGATTGGTGAGGTGTTTACGGCAGCACATAGTCCAATGGTTCTCCTGGTTGGTTTGGTTCCATATACTGTCCCCATTTTATAGAAATAGGATCTTTTGGATGTTGGGGATAGATCAGTGTGGTTGCATTACGCACATGTCATCAAGTGTTGTTTTTATTAACTTAACTTCCCTCTTGTTGAACCGGTCCTCTGTAGCCTGGTGGAGGGTAAACCATTTAAATGATTTACTGAAATATCAGCACGATCAGTTAGTTGTTAAAGAAGGATTTGAATGTATAGATCTACACGCAAGTTGACAAAGGAACGATATTGTCGCACATTAATCATGCATAAACCAATTTTCAGATTTTTGTTACCATCATGTCAAGATGGTACAAAGGTCCATTGACTGATTCAGAACAAGGGTCCTCTCAATTAGCCAACCATCTTTGAATTATCTGTAAAAGGCATATGTTTACTATTGAGTTTCGTCACGACTTTATTGCGCAGGCTATGTCCCTCCATCTGTCAACATTTAGTTTTTTGAGGATTTGTAATTTTTTACTCCCACGTTTGGAACCAACAATCTGACCGTTAACTCACAATGGCGCATAACAAGTTTATAAAGCAGGAGTATGCGTAAAAACCAACCATGCAAAGATCAGACATGTTTGACGGTTTGCACCGTGGTGGAATATTCTGTTGCTTGAATGGTTTGAAATGTGTTTGCATGGATCCATGGTGTCTGATATTTTTCTTAATAATGTTGTTATGACCAGTCTATCAAGTGTGATATTCTGTCATGAGGAAGGGAACTGTTTGGTGGGAAAGATAAATAGCCTAACGCTGTTTGACAGTTGATAATCTCACAGAAATCCTCTGTGGGTGGGTTAAGGTTGCCAATGCCTGTGCTAGTTGAAATTCTGGTGTAGCCTGATTTGTGTTGATATAAGGTTTCTGTTTGTGATACTTGTTGGAATGCAACTTTAACGCACAGCCAGGTAAATAGAGATTTCGACATTGACTGCCCAGTTCTTGATGAATTATATAAAGTGAGGCCTCCTCTTTCCCATGTGGGGAAGTCTTCTGAAATGGTGATGTAAATCTAGCTTTGATGAATAGATTAAGGTTCCATCCAAAAATAGAGAGAATGGTGCAGCATATCTAGACCAAAACAACCACAGCCCTCGAAGACTAGCCTGTCTTTATGGAGAAAAATGTGACGTGCATCTTTATCCATACAATTTACAACATTTTCATGTAGTATGTAGATTATACACAGACGATTCTCCACATTTTTTGAGGAAGGACTCGCCTGTTCTACTTCCCATTTTTAGCCATTCATTATAGCCAGATGGAGAAACCCTGGGTTGCACCATGCAGCACACAGTTCATGGCCCAGAAGGTTGAGCTGAGTACAGTAGGCCAGATAGAATGCAATTGGGAGCAAATCTGGCCAACATCGTTATTGATAATACCCTGTTCTATGAGTTTCTCAACTACTTTTTTATTCAGTGCTTTATTTGTTGTTTGGCTGTGTCCTGTACGGATAAATGTGTTCCATGGTGATACTTGCAGATGCAATATGCATGTTCAAGCCTGGTATCATTTACTCTACAAAGGCTCTGCTATATTACCAGTGGTAACAGTTGTGCAAACATCAGTAGTTAATCGATTGATAGCGTAACAGGCTATCTGTTTGCATTGCAAACACGATGCGTGACAGCCACTGTAATGGCATTGTGGGGTCCTCCACTGCGTTACATTGAAATACACATTATTAAGATTTTTTTTTTACTGACGGGAAGAGCTGGGATATTCCACACCAGTGGCCTTTTGGCAGAGCCAATATCGGTGTTTCTATATATATTTGAACTAAGGTGCATCCTTATAAAATGACGATGGTTCTGTTCTGTTTGCAAGCAAGTTTTTTCAACCATAGGCTACACGCAGAATCCGTTTAAATGTATATAGCGCCACCATGCAACATATTGCGCGGGTCACCTTTGATGCAGGCATGACCCAGTGCCAATCTCACTATTTCTTGTTTTGTCATGAGTTTTATTCCTAGTGCTAGGGAAGCCAAAAGCATCTGACACGCAGAATCAGTCATTTCTCCCCATGTTTTAACTGACGGCTCATGTGATCGCATCCTATGTGTGGCAGAAAGACAAAAAGCCATTGGGAAGAAGAAAGATGTCTAGGCTACAAAAAGGCGTCACAACTAGACGTATATTGTGAAACTTATTTCATTATTTCCCTCCCTCCAGACAGTCGTTTTTAAACCTCTTTCTACTCCACATTGCTGTTACCTGCCGGCTATTTGAACTAGACTGTTATGTGGCACTTCATTCGTAATCCATGTCGCGTTGGCTGAGCAGTGGCGAGGTTTTTCTCGGGCTTCAACTTCATACGGCCAGAGAACATACTTGGTCGAGTGATGTTGTTATTCTACTGTGCCGTGCACACAGGCTGCCTGTGCAGCGTGCACACGGAAACGACACCAGCAACGGCCAACGATTAGATTTATCCAAACTAATGCACAAAGCATGGGTAACCTATATGGTTGGCGGCATAGGAACTGAACGTAACAGGCTTCGGTGTGAAAAAATGTTAAACCCTGTCGGGAATTGCACTATGGTTTTCTAGCGAGACGTTCTTTACAAAATGGCAGCCATGGTGCGGGGACGGACTGTAGTCTATTGGCTTCGCGAGGGAAGGACATATATTTATTTTCATATTATTCGCAGTCACATCATCAACGCGAGCGGTGATCTGATCTTGGGCGAAGCAAATCTCTCCGTATTGGACCCTGGCGAGATGCCAAGTAGTGGAACCTAAGTTGCCATAGAAACGGTAAGACTTTCCAAGTGTGTGTGTGTGTGGTTACACCTGACGCCGAGTCAATTAGCTTACGGTCTCCCGCATCCTCGAGAGTTGAAATATTAATTCATTGAAGAATGTGATATGAAATGTTGCAATTGGCCGGAATGATGTTTCTTATCATCAGGTTCCAATATTAGAAAGTAAGAACCCCTCTGTGTTTTGGCACTAATAGGCTGACTCGCTTTAGAATAGATACCCTGGTGTAGGTTGGATAGGTCGACAGCGGTTCTTCGTTTTATAGGACTAGGGTACTATCACATTTCCTGAGCGACCAACGACCTCCGTTCTCCCATATCTATCTATAGAGGAGCGCTGGGAGGTAGGCTATATGAACCATCCCAATGAAAGGATTGATTTATGACAACGCAGCTCTTTCGGCTGTAGCTGTGCCCTCGACAAATCCACACGGATCGACTCCCACCAATTGTTAGCTATCAATCAACCTTTGGGTCAGCTTCTGAAAAACGACCAACCCCTTCCCTGGTTATTATACTATTATCACAAAGTATGGGTGTTTCTCTAACAGTAGAACAACAAAACATCATTACAAATGGGTTTAAAGCGGTTTAATGAACGACCACTTTATCAAGCTGTGAAAGATCTGTAGTCCCGATCCAATGATAGGCTTTCATTGTTGCTGTCTGTTTTGTTGCTGTCTGTTTTTTTCTTCTCAAAAGTATCCTCAATTTATCAAGTCTAAATTATATTTTCATTAACAAGATATAGGCTACCTTCCTGTCAGATTGTGACTCTGCTCCTTTGTCCCTCGCAGGGATCTTCCTTCCATGACGATGCATCGAACGACCAGAATTAAGATAACTGAGCTGAACCCCCACCTCATGTGTGTGCTGTGTGGTGGATACTTCATCGATGCCACAACCATTATAGAATGTCTCCATTCATGTGAGTGACACTTGGCTGAATGCAGACATGGGAATTGGACCAATCATGATAAATATGACTGTTGCAAATTCACACTAGTAGGTAGCTAGTTAATTACTCAAGTTTTTGTTGACCAATTTCACTCTCACATTCTCTTTTCACATAATTGCATTGGCTATTTATGTAATTCACTAGATGCTACAAAGCAAATCAGGGTTTGGGGGGGGGGGGGGGGGGGGGGGTGAATAACCGCTATATGATAAATGTAACAGGCATTTTTTGTGTTATCCACTGAGAAACTGATCCAGTTTTTTCCCCTTGGGTTTCAGTCTGTAAGATGTGCATTGTGCGCTATCTGGAGACCAGCAAGTATTGCCCCATCTGTGACGTGCCAGTACACAAAACCAAGCCTCTGCTCAATATAAGGTAATTAATCACTTTGTTTCTTTTACATTTGTTCTATAGCCTTGCATTGTTTTGTCGCATTTCTGCTGTTTCTCGCTATTATCCAATCCACCCAATGCAGTTAGATGTCAAAGGATTGGTCTAGTTTCATTCAAATGTTGCTACTTTTTCTCAACATCCGTCAATGTATTAAAACCTCATAGCATGCAATGAGTTCTGGGTAAATATGACTGATTATGAACATTCTTCAAGGTCTGACAAAACCCTACAAGACATTGTCTACAAGCTGGTCCCTGGTCTCTTCAAAAGTAAGTGGAATGTGTTAAATCCCTCTCATCAGTCATGTCATTGTCTTGTTCTCTGTGACGTATGTATTCTGTATCTACTAAATGGTTTATCCTGAATGGTTGATTATCCTGTTTAAAATCGGAGCTGCTGGCTTGTCTCCCCTGGAACATGGTTTAAAACCCACCTGTGGACTGATTCTGGAAATGGGTGCTATATAGTTAAAGCATGCGGTTGCAATGCATCAGCTGATTGATAATTACATTTTTCAATTGTATCTCTATCCCTATTCAAATAAAAATTTGTGACAGTTTTTTCTCTCTTTCCCATTAGATGAGATGAAGAGAAGGAGAGACTTTTACGCAGATCACCCTTCTGTAGATGGTGAGTCTGCACTCTTTGTTGATAGTTGCTTTATTTCAGATCTTTTAAACTTGTATGACTGTGATATGTGGTTGTCTCACCTAACTACCCTATAAGAGCATATGCTAAATGACTCAAATGTAAATGTTAAGGAAAGGGTTCATGACCTTTCTTTCCTAGGGCAGATAGGGTGCAAGTCTACTGGAGATGTAAAAAGTGAATTGTCGTTAAGTATTATTTCTAACAACAAAAATAATGGTTGATTTATTTCCTGCTCCAGTAATATTCTATTGGTTTTCCCTCTACAAAGCCACTAAAATTAACTTCCATATTAGCTGATAGTATTCTCCTATAATGATAGGATTTCTAAGCTCTCACTTTCACGGTTTTACAAGTTTTTGTGAAAACTCATGCAACTTGTTAATTTGTGTCTGTAGCTACGACAAGGTCTAATGAGGATCGAGGGGAGGTGGCGGACGAGGACAAGAGAATCATCACAGACGATGAGATCATCAGCCTCTCCATTGAGTTCTTCGATCACAACAAGTACGTCAACAAGTCTGTTACAGCCAGGCTTTTTAAAAATGATTACGTCTAGGTCAGTTGTGTTTATTATTTATTATTCTGTAGTGACCCTGGTTTATAAGTGTGTATATCGACGTTGCCTCTCGACCATGCTTTTGTGGTGCAGTCGATGGTACACTGGGCTTGGTTGGGGCCAGAAGGTTGAGGGTTTGAGCACCATTCCATGCCTGTTTCATTACAATACATTACAGTGTATGTTTTCCTTTCTATAGTCATTTTAATTTTGAGACTTTGGTTTTACCAGTGTTCTGCTTTTTTTGTACATGAATTTCCAACCATGAAAATCTTGAGTGCATTATCAAGATGTTTTCTAACACATTTTGTAAAACAAGTCTAACATTGTTTTTCTCAGGGCTGAACAGACCGGCGTGGCTGAGGACCAACTGACTAAAGAACAGGTAGGCCGCCTACGGCTGAAGCTCAGAAGCATTCCATATCAGATAGTTCTTACACTCTGTTGCTGCACAGAGCCTATTGCTTGGTTTCTGATATAAGATTGTTCTTAAATCTGGACCCTTAAATAGCTTGTCTTCAAATCTCACTGCATGTCTCATCTCCATTTTCCATGTTCTTTATTGTAAACAAGTGTACTGTATAAAGTGCAGGTTAGCTGTTTTTTTCTGGCATGAATCTTGTTCTGGAGGCAGCTCTGCAGAGTGGTCACTAGCTGGCACAGCTACAAATCCTATCTGATTTTAAACCTAACCTTAACCAAAAAGCACATTTTTCTTTGCATACATTTTTACAATATATCCAAATTGCTCAGTTCTGCCTCCAGGACAAGACTTGTGAAAATAAACATCAACCTGCATATAAAGTCCCTCAAATTAAATGATTTATTAACTGTAGCTACATTACTTTCTCTTGCTATTTTATTGTGTATTTGCTGCAGACAGCTACAGTTTTCTGTCTGAGTTTGGTCTGTAGTAAAATGGAGGTTTGAGCTGATCTAAATGGCTCTGTCCTCCTCCAGGTGAACAATAAGAGGTATCTGCAGTGTCCAGCAGCCATGACCATCATGCACCTGAGGAAGTTCCTCCGCAGTAAGATGGACATCCCCTGTACCTATCAGGTAAAAATTTGTTTGGTTATATGAAATGACACAAGGGCAGCCATAACTCTTGCATCACTATGTTATATTATTATTATATATATTTTTTTAAATAAGATGAATTTAACAACAGTACATATCACTGCAAGATCATTCTCTCATATGCTTCTATTGAAACAATAAAAAAGATCAAAGATATTCATCAATTCTTGACGGACAATGGAAGTTCAGTAGAATAAGTACTTGTTGGCCTATTTTTAGAAATAATTTTGTAATTTCTACAATGTAGGTTGAAGTGATGTATGAAGACGAGCCACTGAAAGATTACTACACATTAATGGACATAGCCTACATCTACACCTGGAGAAGGGTAAGAAACATAATATTAAAGGGGAAGTTAGTAAAAACATGCAATTAAAGGCAATGTAAACGTTTTAAACAAATTGGAAGTAATGTTTTTTTGTTGTAAATTATTGCATGACTTTTTATTTCAACCTTTGGCTCTGTGATATTTCTTAGGCCTACTTCAAAGTGTGGAATGCATGAAAGTTCGCAGTTCAAAAGCTTTATTGTCCATGAAGGAAAAAATCATGATTGCCCTGCAAGTTAAGACAAAGTAGCTCTAAGTATTACAAATATTTTTCAGAATGGCCCTTTGCCGTTGAAGTACCGCGTCAGACCTAGCTGTAAGAAGATGAAGATGAGTCATCTGCAGCAGGAGGGCCAGAACAGCACTGGTCGGTCCGCTGAGAGCGACTCAGCCAGCGACAAAGCCTGCAGCCCTGCCGCTGTCCCCTCCACCTCCTCCTCCTTGCCCAGCCCTGGCACCCCAGTGCAATCCCCACACCCACACTTCCCCCACATCTCCAAGCCTGTCAATGGAGCCTCCACCTCAGCCCCAGCCCCTACCAGACCCTTCCCCTTTGGAAAAAAAACACGGAAGGCCTCGCTGAATGGTTCTTCTGCATCCTCGGGATGATTGGCCTGAAATCCGGGCTGACAGCCAACGCCAGACCGCTCAGCTATTATCTTCATGCCAATGTAGTTCCATTGTTGTAGACGCTCTCTTTTTGTTATCGTTGTTGTTATAAATATGTGATATCTGTTTAAGTAGTGGAAGTGAAGCATTTCAATAGGAACATAGCAGGGATGTGACATTAAGTTGGTGAAAGGGATGTTGGTGATAAATTAATGGTCGAAAATGAAAGCCCCCAAAAAGCTATGTTTTATTTTACAGATGTGACTGAAGATGGCCTTTATATTATTTCCTTTTATTTTTTTATTTTTTTTTCCATATCAGAATATACATGTGTTGACTCTTGTAAGTGTGTATTTCAGCCTATTGTTGTCAGATAAAGCATGGTAGAAACCTATAGGCTTTACTAATATTTGAAACGTTGCATCTATTGTTCTTTCGATTGGCTTTTGGAAAGCGTTTCACAGAGAAATATAATAATCAATATATTATGTGGAATCAACTATTGTAGTATTGGGCCCACAATTTTATGAGAAAACATATGAAAGATCTGCTAAATGTACAGAGCTTTTATTAGGCTGTAGGCTACTGGGGGGAAAAAATACTTTTTTAGCTGCTGTGGAATCTAATTGCTTATAGCCTCGACATCCCTGAACCCTTGAAGCAACCAAGCAGTTCAGAAAGTCCACACACACACCCATGTATATAGCGAAATATATGCATATTTAATCAGTAATTATGTCAAATACTGTCCAGAACAACCCCCCCTCCCCCCTCCCCCCTTAATTTCATGCTAGATGACAAATGTTTTTTGATGTCTCCCATGTTCTGCGTATTTGTATCGCTCGATTGTATGGACAACTATTGTATTGTTACTGTTGCACAGTATAACATCTAAATAAAACATTTTACACTTAAAGACGTTTTGGGTGGGTTTTTTTAAATTTTGTGATTCATTCATCTGGTATTGTCCCCTCTTTGTAAGCATTTTGAAAATGTCTGTCAATTTACAATTTACATTTTCCTACATTTAATATATTTTAGTTTCATTCATGCATTAAGTTAAATATCTGTTTTTTTGTTGTTCGAATAATAAAATATCGCAGACAAAGCAGACCTCCACGGACATTTTGAAAAGATGTCACGTGCTGGCGCAGCATTGATTTAATTTAATTCACCAGAGACCACTAGTCACAAATATATTTTGTGTTTTGAATAGGCCTAGAATATCCTTGACTTAGATATTTTCCGTCGCACTCAATATCTGTAGCAAGGATTATACTTTTAATGGGTGAAAGAAATTGCTGCGAACAAATTGAAAGAACACAGCATTTCTTCAAATTACAAAATAGGTTTTCTACAGAAATCTACACATTTAGGTGCATTTCAGATCGAGATCATATTTTTTTGTCAATTGCTTGTGGACTAACATGCGATATTTAAATATTCCAATATTTGCATGTCTTTGTTCGTCTGCCATCGAAGTGAAAATGTATCAATAGCTAAGGATTTAATGTTGAGGTCATTTTCCATTGGCTACAAATAGATGCTATTAAAGACATGTTAATAACTACAGTACACTGTTGTCGCTTCATACGAGATTCGTCTCCCCCACAAAAATAAACCGGTTTTTATTTGTCGACATTTTATATATGAAAAATATGGATTACAATATAAATATTGACCTAGAAACGATCAAGTTTTATAAAGCCAATTTTGCTCGTGGAGGAGAGACAAAGTGGTAATACTGGTCAAAAGAACCAGAAAGTGGTTGACGTAGCCTAAAGCCACAATCCAACGATTTTCCAAATGTCATTCAATCATTTTACAAACTCATTTGTGATGGGTTTATAGTCTTGGTCAATGTGAGTACTTTTACATTTCCAGATAACCTACATGTAGGCCTTTTTATCATCCCATATTCCTACTGAGCTGAGAGATATTGGAAAGTCTTGCTGCGTTCAAATGTGCTAGTCGGAACTATAGGAAACTCGGACATTTCCGACTTGCTAACTGGTTATATATAGCCGACACGTGCGACTTCAATCAGTTAGGAAGTCGGACATGTCCAAGTTTCCTAGTTCCAACTAGCATATAAACCCAGTATTAGTCCTCGGTTTATAGTGGTGAGTTAAAGGTATGTTATTCAGATTGGGACGTTGATGTTGATTTGCAGATGGCATGATGTGACTTAATTTGACACAATTTCGTGCAATAGACAACATTTGGATGTGTGTGCTGGTTTACATTTTTTATGTAGCCTACATTAGGTAACTAGTGTTTTGTTTTGCGTAGCCTATAGGCCTGCTGGCATGATGCATAGGTACACTAATTGCATATAAGTGTTTCAAAAATCGAAATATATTTTATATTTGAGATTCTTCCAAGTAACCACCATTTGCCTTGATGACAGCTTTGCACACTCTTGGCATTCTCTCAACCAGCTTCATGAGGTAGTTACCTGGAATGCATTTCAATTAACAGGCCTTGTTAAAAGTACATTTGTGCAATTTATTTCCTTCTTAATGTGTTAGAGCCAATCTGTTGTGTTGTGACAAGGTAGGGGTGGTATACAGAAGATAGCGCTATTTGGTTAAAGACCAAATCCATATTTTGGCAAGAACAGCTCAAATAAGAAAAGAGAAACGACAGTCCATCATTACCTTAAGACATGAAGGTCAGTCATTGCGGAACATTTCTTCAAATGCAGTCGCAAAACCATCAAGAGTTACCAGCCCAAATAAATGCTTCACAGAGTTCAAGAAACAGACACATCTCAACATCAAGTAGGTGAACATATGATCTCCGCATGTGTGGTTCACACTGTGAAGCATGGAGGATGAGGTGTGATGGTGCTTTGCTGGTAACACTGTCAGTGATTTATTTAGAATTCAAGGCACACTGAACCAGCATGGCTACCACAGCATTCTGCAGCGATATCCCATCCCATCTGGTTTGCGCTTAGTATGACTATCATTTGTTTTTCCACAGGACAATGATCCAACACCTCCAGGCTGTGTAAAGGATATTTAACCAAGAAGGAGAGTGATGGAGTGCTGCATCAAATGACCTGGCCTCCACAATCACTGACCTCAACCCAATTGAGATGGTTTGGGATGAGTTGGACCGCAGAGTGAAGGAAAAGCAGCCAACAAGTGCTCAGCGTATGTGGAAACTCATTCAAGACTGTTGGAAAAGCATTCCAGGTGAAGCTGGTTGAGAGAATGCCAAGAGTGTGCAAAACTGTCATCAAGGCAAATGGTGGCTACTTTGAAGAATCTAAAATCTATTTAAGTTTGTTTAAAAAAAAATTGGTTACTACCTGATTCCATATGTGTTATGTTGTAGAAAATATTAAACAATTAAGAAAAACCCTTGAATGAGTAGGTGTGTAAAAATATGTTCACTGGTACTGTATATATATATATATATATATATATATATATATATATGCAATCGCTACTCCTTCCTTCTATTTCAAGGCACTCCACACCTAAATGGGACAGAGCTGATTGGGACTTCATCGGGTCCTCAAGTGGTTTTGTTTTACGCAGCCTATAGGCCTACTGGCGTGATGGGTAGGTGCACTGTAGGCAAGTGGATTGCATTAATGCATGGGTCACCCAACAATCCTTCACCGCAGATGCCAAGGTTTCGCCTTTAAAATGTGACCAGTGCACAACAAACATCATGTGTGCCATGGTGATGATATGTTACTCTATATGTTTTTCAAGGCCATTGATTTTATCAAAGGTAAATTACATTTGAAGAGGCATTGAGTGGTTTCAAGCTTTATCCATTATGGCGAACACATATTGGTTGTGGCAGCAGATCAGATAATATGGACATTGTTATAAGAAATAAAATAGGCTCATATTCTTTGATTTTACTTTGAGATGAACTCAATGAAATAAAACTACAGGGTTCAGATACTGTAAGGTAGTTTCTCATCAACTGTCTGGTCTTCCAAGTGACAACACTCAATTTAAATCTGACAAAATCTCTATAAATATAGCGCATTATAAAACATTTGAAATATGCTTAAAGATGTTAACCTATTTTATAATCTTCAGTATGTATGTACAGTCAACTCCAAAATTATTGTCACCCTTGATAAAGATGAGCAAAAAAGACTGTATAATACAAATACTGAGCTAAATTGTATGCTCAAAGGATTGGAAAAAGTACATTATGTTATACTAATAGGCCTACAATTACTCAGAGAAAGAGATTTTGTTTAACAAGTAAATAAAAGGTTTAAAGATAGGTGCCAAAATTATTGGCACCCATTCAAATGATTCTATATAAAATCAAACAAAATAAAACCTGCATTATCATTCTAGTTTATTCAAGTTAATCTGAGCTTCAGGAACTGTATTGTGGCCTTCCATGGCTTCCTGTTTCACTGGGGTATAACAATTAGGTAACACACATATAAAATCCCTTCATCATCCATCCCCATGGGGAAAGGTAAAGAACTCACAAATGAAAAGAGACAAATGGTTGTTGACTTTCATAAATCAGGCAATGGGTATAAAAAACAACTGAAAACCCAAATATAGCACTTTCCACTATTAGGGCAACAATTAAGAAGTTTAAAACCACTGGAACAGTGGTAAACTTGCCTGGTAGAGGGCATGTGTATTTGTCCCCATTCACAGTATGGAAGATGGTTCAGGAGGCAAAGAAAAGTCCAAAAACCACAGATGAATTACAGAACTTGGTCGCATCTTGGGGTCACTAAGTCTCCAAATCTATAATTACACGGCACCTCCATGCCAATAGGCTATTTGGAAGGGTTGCCATAAAACAGCCTTATTGAGAGAAAACGACTAATGTAAATGCCTGGAGTTTGCTAAACAGCATTGGCACTTGGACTGGAACCAGGTGCTATGGTCAGATGAGACAAAAATAGAGCTATTTGGCCAAGCACACAACTTGTTGGTTTGGCCTCGAAAGAAGGATGCATATGCAGAAAATAACCACATATCTACTGTAAAATATGGTGGTGGATCTTTGACGTCATTTTTATTCCACTGGTCCTGGGGCCCTTGTTAAGGTAAACTACATAATGAAATGTACAAAGTACCAGAACATTTTAGCCAAAACTTGGTTGCCTCTGCCTGGAGGCTGAAACTCCAAGCATACATCAAAATCCACAAAGAAATGGTTAATTGACCACAAAATCATCATTTTGCAATGGCCATCTCAGTCTTCGGGCTTGAATCCCATTGAAAACCTGTGGTTTGAATTGAAGAGAGCAGGCCATAAGCGCAGACCAAAGGATATCAAGGATCTGGTAAGATTATATATGGATTGGTGTAAGATCCCTGAAAAGGTGCCTTTATCCTCGCAAGGGGAGGGTTCACAAAGTATTGAAAACAGGGGTGCCAATCATTTTGACACATCTTTGTTAGATCATTTTGTTATTACACTGAACAAAAACATAAACACAACATGTAAAGTGTTGGTCCTTGTTTCATTAGCTGAAATAAAAGATCCCAGAAATGTTCCATACACACAAAAAGCTTATTTCTCTCAAATTTGTGCACAAATTTGTTTAAATCTCTGCTAGTGAGCATTTCTGCTTTGCCAAGAGAAGCCATCCACCTGACAGCTGTGGCATATCAAGAAGCGGATTAAACAGCATGATCATTACACAGGTACACCTTGTGCCGGGGACAATATAAGGCCACTCTAAAATGTGCAGTTTTGTCACACAACACAATCCCACAGATGTCTCAAGTTTTGAGGGAGCGTGAAATTGGCATGCTGAATCCAGGAATACCCACCAGAGCTGTTGCCAGAAAATGTAATGTTAATTTCTCTACAATAAGCCTTCTCCTAATTCGTTTTAGAGAATTTTGAAGTATGTCCAACTGGGCTTGCAACAGCAGACCACGTGTAACCACGCCAGCCCAGAACCTCCACATCAGACTTCTTCACCTGCGGACAGCCACCCAGACAGCTGATACAACTGTGGGTTTGCACGACTGAAGAATTTCTGCACAAACTGTCAGAACCCGTCTCAGGGAAGCTCATCTACATGCTCATCGTCCTCACCAGGGTCTTGACCTGACTGCAGTTCAGCGTCATAACCGACTTCAGTGGGCAAATGCTCACCTTGGATAGCCACTGGCACTCTGGAGAAGTGTGCTTTTTACGGATGAAAAAACGGTTTCAACTGTACCGGCCAGATGGCAGACAGTGTGTATGGCGTTGTGTGGGAGAGCGGTTTGCTTATGTCAACGTTGTGAACAGAGATATGACCTGAAGAGATCCTGAGGCCCATTGTCGTGCCATTCACCCCCCACCATCACCTCATGTTTCAGCATGATAATGCATGGCCCGATGTTGCAAGGATCTGTAGACAATTCCTGGAAACTGAAAATGTCCCAGTTCTTTCATGGCCTGCATACTCACCAGACATGTCACCCATTGAGTGTGTTTGGGATGCTCTGGATCAACGTGTACCACAGCTTGTTACAGTTCCCGCCAATATCCAGCAACTTTGCACAGCCTTTGCAGAGGAGTGGGACAACATTCCTGTCACGCCCTGGCCATAGAGAGGCTTGTATTCTCTATTTTGGTTAGGCAAGGGTGTGACTAGGGTGGGCATTCTAGTTTCTTTATTTCTAAGTTTTCTATTTCTTTGTTTCTTTGTTTTTGGCCGAGTGTGGTTCACAATCAGAGGCAGCTGTCTATTGTTGTCTCTGATTGGGAATCATACTTAGGTAGCCTTTTTCCCACCTGTGTTTTGTGGGTAGTTGTTTTCTGTATAGTTTATTTGCCTTACAGTACTGTTCGTTTTTTGTCTTTGTTATTTTGTTTGAGTGTTTTTTGAGTAATACAGTATCATGAACACTTACCACGCTGCGCTTTGGTCCATGCCTTCCGACGAGAGATGTAACAGAACTACCCACCACCAAAGGACCAAGCAGCACGACCCGGAGGAGCAGGGATCCTGGGCCAGGGAGAAGAGTGAGTGGAGGACCTCATGGACATGGGAGGAGGTTATGGCAGGTGACAAGACCCTGCCATGGAAACAGGCGGAAACAGCAAGGGAGGAACGGCGGCAATACCAGGAGTCACGGCAACGAGGCAAGCACGAGAGGCAGTCCCCCCCAAAACAGAGTCAGGGTTCAGACCTGCGCTAACTCCTCGTGCTTACCGTGGGGAGCGATTGACCGGTCAAGCACCATGCTATCCGATTCTGCGCACCATGCCTTCAGTGCGCATCCACAGCCCGGTGCGCTCTGTGCACTCTAGCATAGTGGCCATGCTAGAGTGCGCATTCAGCCAGGACGGATTGTGCCAGGTCAGCATTCCAGGCCTCTGGTGCGTCTCTTCGGCCCAGGTTATCCTGCGCCAGCTCTACGCATGGTGTCCCCGGTTCGCCAGCAAAGCCCAGTGCGGCCCTTTCCAGCTCCCCGCACTTGCCGGTCTAAGGGGGGTATCCAGCCAGGACGAGTTATGCCAGCTCTGCGCTCCAGACCTCCGGTGCGCCTCCACGGTCCAGTGTGTCCTGCGCTGGCTCGATGCACTATGCCTCCAGTGCGCCGTCATAGCCCAACGCGTCCTGTGCCAGCTCTCCACACTCACCGAGCTAGAGTGGGTATCCAACCAGGACGTGTTGTGGCAGCTCCACTCACTAGGCTGCCAGTACGTCTCCTCAGTCCAGTGATAATCCATGGCACGAAGCCTCCAGTGACAATCCATGGCACGAAGCCTCCCGTGATAATCCATGGCACAAAGCCTCCAGTGATGATCCATGGCACGAAGCCTCCAGTGATGATCCACGGCACGAAGCCTGCAGTGAGGATCCATGGCACGAAGCCTTCAGTGATGATCCACGGCATGAAGCCTGCAGTGAGGATCCATGGCACAAAGCCTCCAGCGTTGATCCCCGGTCCGGAGCCTGCAGGGACGGTCCCCGGTCCGGAGCCTGTTCCTCCAGGGAAGGTCCATACACCAGGGCCGCCACCAAAGCGAAGGGATCTGCGGGCGGAGGGGGGTCTACGTTCCGCACCGGAGCTGCTGCTGTGAAGAGATGCCTGCCCGGACCCTCCCCTTTAGAGTCAGGCGTTGCGGCCGGAGTCCGCACCTTTGGGGGGTGGGGGGGCCATAGAGAGGCTTTTATTCTCTATTTTGGTTAGACCAGGATGTGACTAGGTTGGGCATTCTAGTTTCTTAAATTCTATGTTTTCTATTTCTTTGTTTTTGGCCGAGTGTGGTTCTCAATCAGAGGCAGCTGTCTATCGTTATCTCTGATTGGGAATCATACTTGGGTAGCCTTTTTTCCATCTGTTTTGCGGGTAGTTGTTTTCTATATAGTTTATTTTCCTTACAGTACTGTTCGTTTTTTCTCTTTGTTATTTTGTTCGAGTGTTTTTTGAGTAATAAAATATAATGAACACTTACCACGCTGCGCTTTGGTCCATGCCTTCCGACGAGAGACGTAACAATTCCACAGGCCACAATCAACAGCCTGATTAACTCTCTTTGAAGGAGACGTGTTGCGCTGCATGAGGCAAATGGTGGTCACACCAGATACTGACTGGTTTTCTGATTCACGCCCCTACCTTTTTTCTTAAGGACCAACAGATGCATATCTATATTCCCAGTCATGTGAAATAATTACTGCGTCAAATAATTACTGTAGAAGGAATTTTTCAAAAAAAGCTAGGTGTTAGTTACATGTAATTACCATCAATATATGAAAATTCCATATAAATAGGTGTATGTCTTATCAGTGCAACAATGGAAAGGGCAATTTTGATATTGATTATAATGACTTATAAACATGTTTCATTTGTTATTATGTATATTTATAGGCACTGCACAATTTTAAAACGGTGTCTGTGAAGATTGTATTGACGGTTTTGAGTGCTCGACCACAAGATCCCAAGAAAATTGTATTTGCAATTGCCTGCTGGTTTGTAGTTGTGTACGCTATACACCATATTGGCTGTATACGTTTCTCAGTAAATCGACAACAACCCCTTCAGTATTTAGACTGCACTAATGCAGATGTTTGAGATGATCTTTTCATGACATTCAAAGGTCATTTTCAAAGTTTATTTTAATTTTTTATTATTTAATTTATTGCATGGCTGTTTCGTTAGAACCTCTATCCCCACTCATTCCTTATCTGATCAAGAATTAGATTGACTGAAAATATATGTAAATTCATTTGAATCATGCTAAATTTCGACAGATTATTTCCCAAATTGACAGAAATTAGGCCCGTGCATTAGCCTAATATTGTTTATTTTAACATTCTGCTAAAATATCTCGCCATGAAACGACTTAACTTTTTAACTTTTTGCTTTTTATTAAATAATAAATGTTTTTAATCCTGACAAAATACAATATTCATTAAAACGTTTGAAATGTATGATTTCTCTTGTAGCCTTGTAGCAGACATGGTAGAACTTTGGTTTCATTAATTTGTTTCATATGTGAGAAACTTTGGAGCTGTGCATATTGGTCTGACAGGTCTGAAAGAACGTAGGTTATGCACACTGTCAATGTCGGTTAGTATTTGGGTGGTCCACCAGTTAGGTGCGTTGTGTAACTTGAATAAAAAAAACGTTTTATTTCACCA
Organism: Oncorhynchus kisutch; assembly: GCF_002021735.2. Classification (NCBI taxonomy): domain Eukaryota; kingdom Metazoa; phylum Chordata; class Actinopteri; order Salmoniformes; family Salmonidae; genus Oncorhynchus; species Oncorhynchus kisutch. Next base: position 67,704,158 of record NC_034191.2, on the reverse strand, counting down.
AATTTTTACATTCTGTCATGAAGAGCTGTTATTATGTTCAACATAATAAAAAACGTTTTTTCCCATCTCAAGAGGTTAAATAAAAAAAATGACTATAGTAAGTGCCTATTTAGTGACAAATAAGGTAACTGTTGACAATAACAGGGTTGACAACTTAATCTTAAACCATCCATAAATCCCCTTTACAGGGGATTACAGGGGGAATAGAAACTTGTTGTGTGCACCAGGGAGGGGCAAATAAATGCAAGCTTTCACCCCCAAAATTACATTGTTAAAAATGTTCTAGTCTGTCTATCTATGGGTAACAGGGTTGACTTGCTATGCTCGACCCTCTCATTTTTCCACCACAAAACACCAAAATAATGCCAAAAAGAGTAGAACCAGCTCACCTGCTTTAACACTATGATTTGACTACTAGATGTTTAACGTTTCTTAAAATGTTTTTTTTTTTTAAGGAATAGTTTCACCATAAAAAAACAAGAGTTAAATTTATGTAACAGGGTTGACCTTAAAATGAGGCTTGTTTTTATGATTCACTAATCACATTAAATAAATAATCATCTTCAGAAGTAACAAAATAACTAGGGCTTACAATGATGGTGAAAACTTGGAGAAATTATGGGGTTAAGGGGTTAAAATCTTCCTAGAAGTCAGAGGATGCTTAGACAGACATGTCAAAATGCTGAATATTTAATGTTGTCTATATTAAAGGGCACTTTATATAATATAACAGGTTTTTAAAATGCAACATGTGTGTACAATTTGTACTTTAAATATATTAGGGATGCAAAAGGAACTAATTTCATGGAACAACCCATTACCCTTATGATTAATAATAATAATGCAAATCATATATGCATTTTATATAGCGCTTTTCATTATACAGATTAAAAAAACAAAAGCAGGCTACATGTAGTTCTTGGGCTGGACAATGGTCTTCAACAGAGGCTGGCTTGTCTAGGTCAGATCTAACTCCGGTGCGCTACATATAGGCCCAGCCTACTACCACAGAGTTTCTAAACTAAGAGGCGCAACATCGCAAGACTTCCGGGAACGCCTGCGAAACAGACCAAACAGACCAGGCCGGTTTAATTTTTTTTTTTTTAAGTCAATGACAGAAGTTAAGCATTATTCCTTAGTTGTTAATTTTCTCAAAGTCTAAAGGATCAAGCTAGATTCGAGACAATGTCTTAAGTATTTGAACATGTTACTACTCCAAGCTCGTGAAAGTGACAAACTGAAACGTCAAAAACAACTTTATGTCAAGTGCCTTTGATTTGACGGCCTGCACACGCGCATTTCAGGGCGCCAGACGACCGTTAGACCCGGTGACTTGTTCTACACATGATCTTTGCTAGCCAAAGTCGCTATGACATCGCCTACAAGTTTTTCGATTGGAGAAGCAGTTTTAGCCTGTCTTCATAACGTACTGTCTATGCTACAACCATCTCCTGAATGTTAGTCTAGTCTTCACTCTCCCCCTCAGCACTCTCATTTGTCACGCTGTTCTCAGCTCCTCTGATGCCATAAAGCAGGCTTGAGTAGAGGGAATCAAACCTAGTCAGACTTTTGAAGATACAAAAATATATCTAAACAATTACCATTTTACATTACTTTAATTTCCTTAGCATAAAGCTTAATTTCTGAATAAAAGTACTTACAATCAACCGTAGCTAGGCCTATAGCCTAATGTTTGATGTAGTTAATGGCATAGCATTTTTTGGTCACCATATAGACTAAGCATATATATATATTTAATTATATATATTAGTGCGTATATATAAAGCCTATAGGCCTATTGGTTCAATGGAGTTGCACCACATGATATCCCCATGGTGGCTACATTGTTGCAAACTTGTTGCAAACTGTTGTGTAGAATCTCTCTCACTTCAACGTTTCAGTGTAGGCTAACCATTTGAAGCTTCAAAGTAACCATGTTGTTTTTCTATAATTAGCTTTTTTTATGTGCGTGAAGGTGCGAGCTAAATCATCAACCACTAAATTGATTATTTCACCATAGAAAACAATAATACTGATTCTCTCTTACTTGGGCAATATATGTTTGCGGGAGTGAGACAATGGAAAGCAGAAGTAGAAGGGGCACACTTTTCACGTCGTTTCTCTCGGTCGGCATGCTATACTTCAAAGTGCAAGGACTGTCCGATGCGCGTCCACGTTCAACCGAGAACACTTCGCCTGGGACCTCATTCATAAATTAAGTTATGGTGGGTTTAGCCTATATATAGTTTACAATTCCACTTTCATATTAGTACATTTAGCTTGATTTGAACCAACGACAGCTAGCTACCATGTGGCTGGACCAGTTTTCTCAAAAGCGTAACATGGGTAACTTTTTGCTTGCTATCCAACCAAGCCAACTACCAAGCCAATTCACCAAATTTACCTGAGAATTAGATTTGCAGTTATGTCACTGCGATTGATTCGTCAACATGCAATAATAGGCTACCTGAAAATAATGAATCTCGGTGATTGACAACATACAGGTCCTGTATACTGTCAACCACTGAGATTAATTATTTGCATTGCTAGCTTCATAAAAAACTGTTTATCTGATGGATTTCAGACATCTCTTTGGTTAAAAAAAAAATCTCTCTCACTCAATTCAATTTCAATTTAAGGGCTTTATTGGAATGGAAAACATGTTTACATTGCCAAAGCAAGTGCAATAGATTATAAACAAAAGTGAAATAAACAATAAAAAATTAACAGTAAACATTGCACTCAAAAAAGTTCCAAAATAGTAAAAACATTTCAAATGTCATATGATGTCTATATACAGTGTTGTAATGATGTGCCAAGAGTGTGCAAAGCTGTCATCAAGGCAAAGGGTGGCTACTTTGAAGAATCTAAAATATATTTTGATTTGTTTAACACTTATCTGGTTACTACATGATTCCATATGTTATTTCGTAGTTTGGATGTCTTCATTATTTTTCTACAAAGTAGAAAATAATACAAATAAAGAAAAACCCTTGAATGAATAGGTGTGCCCAAACAATTGACTGGTACTGTACATATACACTACATGACCAAAAGTATGTGGACACCTGCTTGTGGAACATCTCATTCCAAAATCATGGGCATTAATATGGAGTTGGTCCCCCCTTTGCTGCTATAACAGCCTCCACTCTTCTGGGGAGGCTTTCCACTAGATGTTGGAACATTGCTGCAGGGACTTGCTTCCATTCAGCTACAAGAGCATTAGTGAGGTCGGGCACTGATGTTGGGCGGTTAGGCCTGGTTCACAGTCTGCATTCCAATTAATCCCAAAGATGTTCGATGGAGTTGAGATCAGGGCTTTGTGCAGGCCAGTCAAGTTCTTCCACACCGATCTCGACAAACCATTTCTGTATGGACCTTGCTTTGGGTACGGGGCTATTGTCATGCTGTAACAGGAAAGGACCTTCCCCAAACTGTTGCCACAAAGTTGGAAGCACAGAATCATCTAGAATGTCATTGTATGCTGTAACATTAAAGATTTCCCTTCACTGGAACATAATTGTACACTCACAAATTCGACCAAAAACGAGGGCTGAAGGGCTTACTTTGTCAACTTCCCTTGCTTGGCTAATCATTTCGACCCACGACAAAGATGGCCGCGGGGATTCCCCCAAGGGCATAAGGTAAGTGGAGGAGGGTGTCTTTTAATGAGTTTGAAACGCAGCCATTAGAGTATGCATATTCATGTCTAGACTTGTAGCATATCATCTCTCTCTCTCCATTGAATACAGGCGGTTGACGTCAACAAATATAATCGAATATTCAAAACAAGATTTACAATAATGAGATGTAATTCACTCATCCAAAGAAAGGAAAGGCGGGAGCTAGACAGCCCTCCGTGACGCTTTGTGGACAACGACTCCTATTGTGAGGGCTAAGAGACGTGTATCTCGTTACAGCTCAGTGACGCAACCAGTTTTTGCTTCCGGTTTGTTGCTACGGCAACAGTAACATGCTAACCCAAACTTGAGGCTGCGGGAGTTAGATGCTGCACTGCACTGTTTACTGCTGCTTTTCATGGAAAACTCACATATTTATTAGACATTTATTAGAAAAGTGGAGTTCTTTAAAAAAAAAATCTAATTGTAATCATGAGTCAACGACAGGTTTTACAAGGTAAGATCATTCGAAGTTGCATGTTTTCACGACTGTTTTCAAGACTGTTTTGATTGAACCCCAAGCAGTGCCAGGCAAAACTTGAAGAACATGATGACTCAGTTGTTGAAATATTAATGGATCTATTTTTTAGTGTTTGAGCAGTATCAGAAATCAAGGACACAGTTTGTGCAGACTATTGCTGAGCTTGCCACAAGACCACAAAACATTGAAACTTTACAAAATGCTGGTAAGTTGGGACTTGGGTCGCCTACAGTACCCATTTCTCTCTAAACCAATATCCTCTTTCAGGTGACTTTCATTGATGTGCTTCTGATCACATTTCTATAGCTCATGTTATCTGTTATAACACGACACAAGTCCTTCCCTACTGTACCTGTCCCTCCTCTAGGTGTGATGTCCCTGCTGAGGCCTTTACTGCTAGACGTGGTTCCTACCATCCAGCAGACAACTGCTCTGGCTCTAGGACGACTGGCCAACTACAATGACGACCTGGCAGAGGCCGTCGTCAAGGGAGACATCCTCCCACAGCTCGTCTACTCCCTGACCGAGCAGAACGTATGTCTCTGTCTGTGTATGTGTTTGTGTACACCTACATACCCTCCCTCATTCACCATGCTGAATGTTGTCCCTGACACTGAGAGTGTGTTGGCATTCTCCCCTGGGAAGGGGGCCACTGCAGAGCCTAAAGCACCTTTCACACCACAGCAGGGCCTCACTCTCTATCTTGTATCTACCTTCTCACAGGGATCTGGGTGCTTGGCCACTGCTCTGAATGTATACTCTTGCTAAAGAGCATCTGCTAAATGTGCATTAAATATCTTATTCTCCCATCGGTGTGTTTGTGTGCGTGTGTGTGTGTAGAGGTTCTATAAGAAGGCAGCAGCGTTTGTCCTGCGTGCGGTGGCCAAGCACAGCCCTGCTCTGGCCCAGGCCGTGGTGGACTGTGGAGCGCTGGACGCTCTGGTCATCTCTCTGGAAGAGTTTGACCCTGGGGTCAAGGAGGCTGCTGCTTGGGCTCTGGGATACATTGCACGCCACAATGCACGTAAGGATATAGTACACGCGCATACACACACACGCACACACACACACAGTAACACCCCTCCCCTTTCTGTATGTAGACCTGTCTCAGGCGGTAGTGGATGCGGGGGCCGTTCCTCTGCTGGTGCTGTGTATCCAGGAACCAGAGGTGGCCCTGAAACGCATCGCTGCCTCGGCCCTCAGCGACATCGCCAAGCACTCCCCTGAGCTGGCTCAGACTGTGGTCGACACCGGCGCCATCGCACACCTGGCCCAGATGATCCTCAACCCTGATGCCAAACTGAAGGTGAGCGGGCAGGAACACTGAGACAAAATAAGGCCTACCTAGACAGGTTTGCAGATTAAATGTATGTCATGTGGAAAGACATAAACGAGATTAGGTTAGATGTTACAGTCGTCTCTAAAACCCTGCATCCCACTCTCTTTCTTTCCTCCCTCTCATCTTCTTCAATTCCTCTCCCTCCCCATGTCCTCCCCCCTCCATTCAGAGGCAGGTGTTCTCTGCCCTGAGTCAGATCAGTAAGCACTCGGTGGACCTGGCTGAGATGGTGGTGGAGGCAGAGATCTTCCCTGCTGTCCTGGCCTGCCTCCGAGACCCAGATGAGTACGTCAGGAAGAATGTTACCACACTGATGAGAGAGATCACCAAACACACACCTGAGGTACACACACACACCAAACATCAGAGGTACACAGATGATACACACACCACACTTCAAAGCACACATTAATCTACACCAAACACCACACACAAGAGGTACCAAAACATATTCTCACCTGTATCCCTACCCTCGCCTGAATGTGTGTGTGTGTGTGTATAGCTGTCTCTGATGATCGTGAATGCGGGTGGTGTGGCGGCGGTGATTGACTATCTGGGTGATAGCCGTGGTAACGTGCGGTTACCTGGGATCATGATGCTTGGATATGTGGCCGCTCACTCTGAAAACCTTGCCATGGCCGTCATCGTGTCTAAGGTGTGTGTGTGCACTGTGCATGTCTCTAAGGTGTGTGTGCACTGTGCATGTCTCCAAGGTGTGTGTGTGCACTGTGCATGTCTCTAAGGTGTGTGTGTGCACTGTGCATGTTTCTAAGGTGTGTGTGCACTGTGCATGTCTCCAAGGTGTGTGTATTTGTGTGTGCACTGTCTACGAGGTGTTTGCTCTTGCTCCCTGCCTCTCCTTCATAACCTCTCTCTTCCCTCCTTCCCTCTCCTTCCTAACCGCTCTCCTCCTCCCTCCTTCCCTCTCCTTCATAACCTCTCGCCTCCTCCTGTCCTCCCTGGTTGTTGTTGCTCCTCCGGCCCAGTAGGGGGTGCCCCAGCTGGCCATCTGTCTGTCTGAGGAGCCAGAGGAGCACATCAAGGCGGCCACAGCGTGGGCGTTTGGCCAGATCGGCCGCCACACCCCGGAGCATGCTAGGGCCGTGTCCACAGCTAACGTCCTGCCCAAGCTGCTGGCCCTCTACATGGACACGGACAGCTCAGAGGACCTGCAGGTCAAGGTAAGGTGTCATAGGTCAATGTTGTCACAGGTTACACAAAACCTGTGTAGTAGGCAGGGATGGTACTGAAGATCTTACTGAACAATTCTGAGGGTCATAAGAGCTGCAGAAAGTAAGACCATAACGTATTCTCTATTATCTTGAATCCTGACATCTCCCCTCCCTCCTTCTGTACCCCAGGCTAAGAAGGCTCTGAAGAGCATCCTACAGAAGTGTACCTACCTGCCTGCTCTGGAGCCCCTGCTCTACGAAGCTCCCAGCAACATCCTGAAACATGTTGTCTGCCAGTTCAGCAAGGTGGGGGCGCATTTATCAACACTTATTTACATAGGCCTCTTCAGACTAGTAGGTATCACAGAAAATATTCTGCAAGGGCCCCACACAGCCTAATACTCTTTTCAACTTGTAAATCAGAATGTTTTAATACATATAAGTTGAGGACATTTTTTAAAACATGTTTGAGAAACATAATTTTCATCAGTAGTTTATAAGTGCAAGACTTGATTTAATCTCTGTCTGGGAAACCAGCCATGAAAGTTTGGTTCAGACAGCCCAGGGTTTCAAAATCCAGTGCATTGTATTCCTTGTATCCTCCCCTCTCCCCTTCTCTCCCCCTCTCCAGGTGCTGCCCCATGACAGCAAGGCTCGTCGTCTGTTTGTAACCAGCGGAGGCCTGAAGAAGGTTCAGGAAATTAAGGCTGATCCTGGATCTGCCCTGCAGGAGTACATCAACTCTATCAACAACTGTTACCCTGAGGAGATAGTCAGGTACACACACACACACACACACACACACACACACACACACACACACACACACACACACACACACACACACACACACACACACACACACACACACACACACACACACACACACACATACACACACACACACACACACAAACACACACACACACACATCTCACACAAAAACATCATATTCATCTAGCATGTTTCTACTACCAGGCATTTCCTCAGCCCCAAGTGAACCCTAAATGTGTCCTCTGTTCTCTTGCTGTAGGTACTACTCCCCTGGCTACTCAGAGACTCTGCTGGCGCGGGTAGAGAAGTACCAGCCTGTTTGAGGGTCTTAGCCCAGCTTACTGGGGGTTACGGGCTCACATACCTCTATTACGATCTATGACGATTTCACCCCCGACCATGAATATGAGGACAGCAGACCTATATAAAACAATCTCTTATTATTGCAGTGATTATGTTGTCTGTCTTTGTCTCAATGGCCAGTACATTATCATATGGACTGTATATGCATTGTCATAGCTGTGTAGGTCTGTGTTAGCATTTGTTAAGAGGAATTGCATCATTAACTTGCTCAACAGTGTACTCTGTATGCAAGTCACTTATTAGTATTGAACCATTGTATATGCAGCTAATATTCATAGGTTTATTTGATATTTATAGGATATATGATTATTTCCACTGGAAATGTAATGTTGTGTGCATTATTGCTTTTCATCCAGCATGCAGGTCTTTCAAAAAATAAAATAAACGTTATAGTAAATTAAACATAACAAGCCTAACACCATAAATATTTTTAATTAAAACAGGACAGTGAAAATAAAGATGTACTCAATTTTAGATACGAACTCTGCATTGTTATTTCCATATTCAGTATTTCCTCCATAAAATAATGTTTCCTAGAACGAACTATGACCTGTACATGGATCGTCTTCATTAATATAATGTCTTCCTAACGATTCCTTTGTTGGACCTCATCTTATAAACTAGTACTCAGTTGAATGTCAACAAATTAATTTAGATTAATCAGAAATATTCGGGCACATTTTTAATCATACAGACAGAATGTTGTTGACATCTGCCTCTGCGGTTGTTGTAGGCTACCGCACAGACCCATAGAAGTTGTAAGCAGCACTCTGCTGCTCCCTGGCGGCCCGCATTCTCCTTAGACTAGTAAGCGGAAGGTCGCGAGATCGAATCCCCGAGGTGACAAGGTAAAAATATGTCCTTCTGCCCCTGAACAACCCACTGTTCCTAGGCCGTCATTGAAAATAAGAATTTGTTCTTAACTGACTTTCTGAGTTAAAGTTAAAATAAAACAATGAGTCTGCTATTGACGTGTATGGGTGAGGAGCCTTATTACAGGACCACCAGAAAAATTTGTATAAAAAAACAAACAAACTTGGGTATAGAATATAATGAAAAGAGCTGCTGTTGGGTTGGGTAAGATGTCAATTTGGATTGAATTGAAATGGCCCGTCGAATCAATGGTTCAGAATCCAAGGTTCACTGCAGCCTCTCAGACTAGAGAGAGGAGAAGACTCAATGCGAGTTCTCTGGAGCACAATTCAGAATTAATAAAGTCTGTCGAAATGTATATTTAAATGTGTTATTGCTTTTTTGTCTCACTAAATCGTTTAATTAATTCATAATCGACTTCTTATACCGGCTAGGATAAATAGAGACATTTTCCTTAGCATAATGGTTGCATTTTTAAAGCCCATAAACGGGAGAGAAAAAAAGTGAAGCAAAAATAACCAAGGAATTCACACACTGAATAAATCATATAAACTACGTTAGGCTACAAATCTTCTGACGCTACAATGCTCTCATGTAATTCATTTTCTTTTTTAGACTGAAAGGCGGTCTGCTAATTCAGACCTAGGTTGTCTGCTAATTTAGAAATCTAACTTTCATTTAAAATACAAAAACATGTTTTCGTTTTATGATTTTCAAGGGGGGTTGGAACGTTCATCCATATGGAAGGACAATTTGTTTATACATTTCTTGCAACATTCGATAGGGCGTGTGAGTAATATATTTATTTTATTGGGTAATCTATTAATTTCCAGTCATCTTAACATTTGAGATAAACAAAGAAGGATTTAATGTTCACAGAGAAGCACTTTTAATTTCAAGCACACACACACACACGCACACGCGCACACGCACACACGCACACGCACACACACACACACAAACTGAGAGAGAGAGAGAGAGAGACATCACCTGGGCAGGCGTGAATCCCCACAGTGTGTGTGATAATCACCCTCACTTTGTCATTATTCTTAACAAAATCAGGAAGGCCTATATTATTCAGGCCTATTAGCCTCACCAGGGTTAAAGGCTGCAATAAGATGTGCTTAAGGCTGTAAAGTGCCTTCAGAAAATATTCACACCCTATAACTTTATCCAGATTTTGTTTTGTTGCAGCCTGAATTTGTGTCACTGATCTACACACAATACCCCATAATGTCAAAGTGGAATTTTGTCTGTATAACATTTTTGAAATTAATAAAATGAAAATCTGAAATGTCTTGAGTCAATAAGTATTCAACCCCTTTGTTATGGCAAGTCTATATAAGTTCCAGAGTAAAAATGTGCTTAACAAGTCACATAATAATTTGCGTGGAATCATTCGATGTTCAATAATAGTGGTTAACATAATTTTTGAATGACTACCTCATCTCTGTACCTCACACATACAATTATCTGTAATATCCCTCAATTGAGCACAGATTTAAGTACAGATTTAACCAAAAGGACCAGGGAGGTTTTTCAATGCCTCACCAAAATAAATTGGTAGAATCTTTAAAAAATATATAAATAAAAAAATAAGCAGATGCTGAAAATCCCTTTGAGCATGGTGAAATGATTCATTAGGCTTTGGATGGTGTATCAATACACCCAGTCACTACAAAGATACAGGCATCCTTCCTAACTCTGTTGCCTTAGAGGAAGGAAACTGCTCAGGGATTTCACCAGAGTTTAATGGTTGTGATATGAGAAAACTGAGGATGGATCAACAACATTGTAGTTAATAGCGCTAAGCACAGGCAAAAGTATAGAGGAAAAGTCTTCTTTCCAACAGATGCAGTTGTAAATGAAAACTTGTTCTCAACTGGCCTACCTGGTTAATTAAAGGTGTTCTCAACTGGCCTACCTGGTTAATTAAAGGTGTTCTCAACTGGCCTACCTGGTTAAATAAAGGTGGAAAAAAACAGGCACTGGGAGATGAATTCACCTTTCAGCAGGACAATAACCTAAAACACAAGGCCAAATCTACACTGGAGTTGCTTACCAAGACAACATTGAATGTTTCTGAGTGGCCTAGTTGCAGGCAAGACTTGAACATGTCTTTCTAGCAATAAACAACAACTGGCCTACCTGGTTTGAAGAATACTTTTTTAAAGAATAGTGGGCAAAAATTGTACAATCCAGGTGTGCAAGCTGTAATGCTGCCAAATCTGTATTGTCTCAGGAGAGTGAATACATTATTGTTTTGTAATTTTACCACTTTTTCTCCCCAATTGGTAGTTACAGTCTTGTCCCATCGCTGCAACTCCCCTACGGACTCAGGAGAGGTGAAGGTTGAGAGCCATGCGTCCTCTGAAACACGACCCTATCAAGCCACACTGCTTCTTGACATACTGCTCGCTTAGCTCGGAAGCCAACCGCACCAATGCGTCGGAGGAAACAACATCCAGCTGGTGACCGAAGTCAGATTGCAGGCGCCCGCCCCGCCACAAGGACTCATTAGAGAGCGATGGGACAAGGAAATCCCTGCCGGCCAAACCCTCCCCTAACCCGGGCAACATTGTGCGCTGCCTCACCGGTCTCCCGGTCAGCTGTAACACAGCCTGGGATCAAACCCAGGTCTGTAGTGTCACCTCAAGCATTGCAATGCAGTGCCTTAGACCACTGTGCCACTCGGGAGGCCAGGAGGGTGAATACTGATCTAATCAAGATATATTAGAGTTTTATTTTTCTTACATTCTTATTCGTGTTTGTGTAGATCATTGACCAAAAGCGACAATTAAATACATTTGAATCCCACTTTGTTACACAACAAAATATGTAAAAGGTCAAAGGGTGTGAATACTTTCTGAAGGCAATACAGATTCTGGCCTGTGCATAAAGATGCACCATGTTACTGTACAATTACTGTAACTCAACAAGCACAGTCCACCATGCAACATGGCTAGAGTACATGAGGACAACTACTGGCTTTTACAATCCTATTACACAGTGCTTGCATGGTGCATGAAGGGACCTATATCCTGCAATTTAGTAAGCCAATATCGTTCATAGGCTTATTAATACCATAATGACGCTAACAACCCTGCTGACCAGATGTGGCATGCACATGAAGGCCTGTGTAGTGGCAGGTATTGACTTGCAATGACTGCAGGGCAATGTAGTCTAATTATGACTATAGATGATTGTGTGAAGGTTGACTGCCAGTTGCAGGAATGCTAATTATAAAAGTGTGTGTGCACGTGCGCATTCTCTGCAATCTGCTTCCGGTTAAGAGAATTGTAAATGATCGTACAAAGGGATGCTTTCTCTCTTCCTTAGTGAAATCGTTCGGTTCACTCTTTCATACATTTTCTCACACCAGTGTGTATTCTGTTTCTCACTCCGCATACAGTGGGTTCAGGGTTGCAGCTGTTACCTGTTCTCATTTCTTATTAACGTGAAAACACGCCCACCTTTAACTTTTAGCTACAGCCTCTTCAGTCCTTCATCTCCATCTCGCTGCATCTATTTTACTGCAGCCAGTCCGCCCGATCTGACGCAGATCCATCAACGAAGGCAGACAAATGGAAAATGCATTTCTTATGCACACAAACGTTTATAGTTTGCATTTACGCGTTTGTTGTCAACGGAGCTATTGAAACCATTTCAGGAAAAGGTAGGCATTTTTAAACGCTTTTTACAATAAGGCCTAAGGCAATAAAAACAGCCCAGCTGTCGTCTATACAATTAATCCAAACGACAGGCCACTAACACGGAAAACAAGTGATTCATTCACCTAGATTATTTTGCAATAAAACGCCTGGTGTTTTACTAAACAATTTTTGTCAAAGAATGACCATTTGTGTAGTTGTTACAGGCCTAAGTGTTTTAAATTGCATTCATTTATGTAAGTAATTTTAATATAATTGACTAGCCTACACAACCACTTAAAGTAAACCAATTGGATCAAATAAACAATCTTACCTTTTGTGTCTTGCCTGTTATTCTGTAACACAGTGTTGCAGTGGTTTGTGGGGTGTTATAACAACAGTTCTGCTGGACCGGCCAGTGGTCTGTCTAAAGCCCCGGATTGTCGAGGACTCCACCCCATCACCTGCTCACAGGGCTGTCTGGATGGCGGGTAAGAGAGGGAGTTATTGTACTTTTATATCACCACAGAAAATAAAGCCTACTTAAAAAAAAAAAGATTCACAAACTGTGTAATGTTTGATAGAAACATAACAAATTAAAAACACCTCTTGTGATGCACATGACATGCATCCTTGATGTGGATACATAGAAACATCCCCTTTCTACCAATGCTGTTTAAGATGTTTTTGAGTTACCTTTTCACTAAGCAGGCATGGTGTCCTGTATGAAGGGAAGACAAAGCATCTGTAAGGCATGTCTACACATTCCTAAACCACAGACTTTCTTCAGATAGAGAGAGAGGGAGACAGAGAAAGAGAACGAGGGAGCGTGAGAGAGCTAGAGAGATTTAAAAGTAATCAGACAACTAAACCTGTAATGATTTTTTCCTGTATGTTGCAGGTACGATGTGGCAGCGTTGTCGGGGGAGACGTGTTACTGTGGGTATAATGGGATGGAAGGGCTTGTGGCCAGGGAGTGTCCAGACATCTCTACTAAAGGGGAGTCAGACACAGTTCCACAAAACAACTCTACAGGGTGGTGAGATATATATTTTATCCTGTTTTGATTGTGAGAGCCCTAGTGAGTAAAATTTATATTACATGATGTCAATTATACTTGAAACTTGAAACTTGAATATACCCAGGAGAAGTTTAGATTCATTGTCTCCTATTTTTACATACAAAACTATTGACTAGGCCGCTGGGTACTGTATGTTAATTCAAACATCTCTGATACCTACTGTATGTATACCCTATCTGTCTGCAGGTGTTGTGACTCTGTCTGTCTGCCGTGTGGAGATGGGAAGGACATGTTGGCTGTATACAGAACACTGGGGCCTTACATCCGGAATGTCAGCCTGGAAGTACTGACTGACACAGTGCATTCTGGGAAGCCTTTCCTCTTGGAGGTTTCTGGATACCTGGCGGCTCCTCCGACTCAGCCTACAGGTTAGTTAAACGTTTTATCAATCCACTATTTACCTGGTTTTATAGAAGTTAGAGTGTAAAATGTTAATTACATATGAATAACCTCATAATTGACAGATTTAGTTGATGTGTTGTTTGTTGTTTGTGATTGGACTGTTGTATGGTTGTCAGGGATATATGGCCTGAAAGGAGAGAACCTATCATCTGTGGATGTTCAATTCAGTGGGAAGGCCCACAAAGGTCAAAGTTCACACAGCGTCATCGTCCAGGACGATGGCTTCTTCACCTTCTCCTCTGATTGGATGCTGGAAAACCCTGGAACATACCAAATGAGTATGTCAAAAACAAATAGATGTTTTATTTTTTATTAATGGGAATAAGAAATGATACATCTCACAATCTCCCCTCTCCCTCTCTCTCTAGAGATCTCAGTCTCCAACCTCCTCTCCCAGCTCTTCTCCTCCCTCTATCTCTCCGTCTTGCGTCCCTCTCCAGAGGGGTTGGAGGTCAGCCTGGTCCAGGGGCAAGGGGGTACCCCCTCCTGCCTGCCCTACCCAGCCCAGGACACCCTATCCCGGGCTCTGGAGAAGGCCTACCTGGGTGATACCCTCACCCTCCAGGCATATGTAGGAGCTGGAATCAGGGTGCAGTTCCACTGGAGATTCATCAGTGATAATGAAAAGGAAGAGGAAGAGGAGGGGAAGAGGAGGGATGTAAAGATAGACTGCCTTCCTGATTCTGATTGTCTGAGCAGCACTGTGGTGAGAGATTTACACCACATATGACTTGTGCTTTTCTAGGGGTCAAAACTTTTCGTTCACTGTTATGTTATCATGACAATTGGACTCTATTCCGTATTTTCAGAGCCAACTGTTTAAAACTGAGGGGATTCACACTGTCAAGGTCAATGCTTCCAATAAATATGGCTGGACTGAGAAAACCATCCATATTGTGAGTAGTCTGCCACTATAAGCACTAACTTATAAACAGTCTGTTAACATTTTACAGGTGGATTGAGTAACACATTCAGTTTGATAGATCTACCTGATTTCTTCAGACTCCACTTGTAATAGGGGTGCTCTTTCTCTGTGTACAGGCGGTGGTGAGGCGTGTTGTGTGTGATTTGACTCTGGAGAGTCGGTCTGGGTACCATCTGGCTGCTGGTCAGAACATTTCTGTGGACCTGCAGCTCTACACCACGCAGAGACAGAGCCTAATGCTCAACCTCACACTGACCTACCAGGGAAAACACAGCGTCAACCAAGACCATGTCCACAACCTCAACCAAACCTTCAATCATGACGATGCTGACCATGAAAACAATCAAAACCATGACCAAACAGAAGATCACAACCTCAATCAAAACCAAACCCACAGTCATGAACTTGACCACTTCTACAACTTTACCCTAGCGCTTGAACTCAACCACAACCAAACCCATGGTCATGACAATGATGATCACACCGTGTCCCTCCAATTCACCCACACCCTCTCCCTGTCCTCCTACCCCCAGCTCTCAAGCCCCCTGCACCTCTGCTCCTCCTATGGCCAGACCAGCTGCCACCTCCAGTTCCACCTGCACTACCCCCTCCCCTCCACCGTGGGACAGTATACCCTCTCAGCCACAGTCTTCTCCCTCTCTGATTCTGCTGTGCCGCTACTCTCCGCCTGTCTCCCTTGCCCCCTGGTGGTGTACGACCGCATACGCACCCTCTGGCCGGCTGGAACGTGGAGCGCTGTGGTTCCGTCACGGTCAGAACTCAACCTCGTGGTCACCAGCCAGGCTGACCGCATGGGTTCTAAGGTGCTTTGGACAGTTGCTAGGGGCAACACTACTGTGCTCAACAGGATCACTGAGGGCTGGACCGTGACCATGACATTCGTGATCGCAGGGACCTATCTGGTCACGGTCAAAGCCTTCAACCCAATCAGCTGGGTTGGCTTCCACACACACTTCCTGGTCCAAGATCCAGTCGGAGAATTTTTGTTGAACATACCAAGAGTAGTCACGGTCAACTGTCTGACCGCAGCGTTGTTCACCATCACAACAGGGTCGAACATGTCTGTGGTGGTGTTAACGAACACATCCGTGCTGTACCAGAACAACAGCTACACAGCAGGGGAGGAGGTGACCGTGGGTTTGTTGTTTGACTGTACTGGGACCACTGAGGTTAAGGTCAGAGCTGAGAACCTAGTCTCCTCTGAGAACAGGTCCGTGAACGTGTGTGTTCAGCTGGTCAGAAAGTGGTCACACACGGTCACCATGGATATAACTCTACCACCTGTCACCTGGCCGAGCCTAGCCCTCAGTACCAAGGTAAATGGTAAGGAAAAATGTCATTCTCAAGTACTTTACTCTGATTCACGATAATATGTCTATGTTTGTGCGAATGTTTAAAGCTTTTCAACTGTTTTAAGATGGTGTGCCTGAACAGAAAGACACTGCCAATACTTAGGCAGAGTAACATTAGAAACTGCCAATACTTAGGCAGAGTAACATTAGAAACTGCCAATACTTAGGCAGAGTAACATTAGAAACTGCCAAGACTGGGGCAGAGTAATATTAGAAACTGCTAAGACTGGGGCAGAGTAACATTAGAGACTGCTAAGACTGGGGCAGAGTAACATTAGAAACTGCCAAGACTGGGGCAGAGTAACATTAGAAACTGCTAAGACTGGGGCAGAGTAACATTAGAAACTGCCAAGACTGGGGCAGAGTAACATTAGAAACTGCCAAGACTGGGGCAGAGTAACATTAGAAACTGCCAAGACTGGGGCAGAGTAACATTAGAAACTGCTAAGGCTGGGGCAGAGTAACATTAGAAATGGCTAAGGCTGGGGCAGAGTAACATTAGAAACTGCTAAGACTGGGGCAGAGTAACATTAGAAACTGCTAAGGCTGGGGCAGAGTAACATTAGAAACTGCTAAGGCTGGGGCAGAGTAACATTAGAAACTGCTAAGGCTGGCACAGAGTAACATTAGAACCTGCTAAGGCTGGGGCAGAGTAACATTAGAAACTGCCAAGACTGGAGTAACATTCAAAAGTTCCTTACCTGGCTTTCCCCCTCCAATAATTCCTGCATTCTTGATTGCTGTCCAACTAAACCTGTATTTCAACATCAGAATTGTATAAGGTTTTAGTGGAATTCCTCTCAAGCACATCTGATAATCTGATCCTCGCTCCTTCTCACTACATGGAGAAACTACAGGGGATGGAAGCCAAGGGATTTTTACTACCCTGTCCTCTCTAACATGGTCATCTAGTAACTACCCTGTCCTCTCTAACATGGTCATCTAGTAACTACCCTGTCCTCTCTAACATGGTCATCTAGTAACTACCCTGTCCTCTCTAACATGGTCATCTAGTAACTACCGTGTCCTCTCTAACATGGTCATCTAGTAACTACCCTGTCCTCTCTAACATGGTCATCTAGTAACTACCCTGTCCTCTCTAACATGGTCATCTAGTAACTACCCTGTCCTCTCTAACATGGTCATCTAGTAACTACCCTGTCCTCTCTAACATGGTCATCTAGTAACTACCCTGTCCTCTCTAACATGGACATCTAGTAACTACCCTGTCCTCTCTAACATGGCCATCTAGTAACTACCCTGTCCTCTCTAACATGGTCATCTAGTAACTACCCTGTCCTCTCTAACATGGTCATCTAGTAACTACCCTGTCCTCTCTAACATGGCCATCTAGTAACTACCCTGTCCTCTCTAACATGGTCATCTAGTAACTACCCTGTCCTCTCTAACATGGCCATCTAGTAACTACCCTGTCCTCTCTAACATGATCATCTAGTAACTACCCTGTCCTCTCTAACATGGTCATCTAGTAACTACCCTGTCCTCTCTAACATGGTCATCTAGTAACTACCCTGTCCTCTCTAACATGGTCATCTAGTAACTACCCTGTCCTCTCTAACATGGTCATCTAGTAACTACCCTGTCCTCTCTACATGGTCATCTAGTAACTACCGTGTCCTCTCTAACATGGTCATCTAGTAACTACCCTGTCCTCTCTAACATGGTCATCTAGTAACTACCCTGTCCTCTCTAACATGGTCATCTAGTAACTACCCTGTCCTCTCTAACATGGTCATCTAGTAACTACCCTGTCCTCTCTAACATGGTCATCTAGTAACTACCCTGTCCTCTCTAACATGTTCATCTAGTAACTACCCTGTCCTCTCTAACATGGTCATCTAGTAACTACCCTGTCCTCTCTAACATGGTCATCTAGTAACTACCGTGTCCTCTCTAACATGGTCATCTAGTAACTACCCTGTCCTCTCTAACATGGTCATCTAGTAACTACCCTGTCCTCTCTAACATGGTCATCTAGTAACTACCCTGTCCTCTCTAACATGGTCATCTAGTAACTACCCTGTCCTCTCTAACATGGTCATCTAGTAACTACCCTGTCCTCTCTAACATGGCCATCTAGTAACTACCCTGTCCTCTCTAACATGGTCATCTAGTAACTACCCTGTCCTCTCTAACATGGTCATCTAGTAACTACCCTGTCCTCTCTAACATGGTCATCTAGTAACTACCCTGTCCTCTCTAACATGGCCATCTAGGAACTACCCTGTCCTCTCTAACATGGTCATCTAGTAACTACCCTGTCCTCTCTAACATGGTCATCTAGTAACTACCCTGTCCTCTCTAACATGGTCATATAGTAACTACCCTGTCCTCTCTAACATGGTCATCTAGTAACTACCCTCTCCTCTCCAACATGGTCATCTAGTAACTACCCTGTCCTCTCTAACATGGTCATCTAGTAACTACCCTGTCGTCTCTAACATGGTCATCTAGTAACTACCCTGTCCTCTCTAACATGGTCATCTAGTAACCACCCTGTCCTCTCTAACATGGTCATCTAGTAACTACCCTGTCCTCTCTAACATGGTCATCTAGTAACTACCATGTCCAATCTAACATGGTCATCTAGTAACTACCCTGTCCTCTCTAACATGGTCGTCTAGTAACTACCCTGTCCTCTCTAACATGGTCATCTAGTAACTACCCTGTCCTCTCTAACATGGTCATCTAGTAACTACCCTGTCCTCTCTAACATGGCCATCCAGTAACTACCGTGTCCTCTCTAACATGGTCATCTAGTAACTACCCTGTCCTCTCTAACATGGTCATCTAGTAACTACCCTGTCCTCTCTAACATGGTCATCTAGTAACTACCCTGTCCTCTCTAACATGGTCATCTAGTAACTACCCTGTCCTCTCTAACATGGTCATCTAGTAACTACCCTGTCCTCTCTAACATGGTCATCTAGTAACTACCCTGTCCTCTCCAACATGGTCATCTAGTAACTACCCTGTCCTCTCTAACATGGTCATCTAGTAACTACCCTGTCCTCTCTAACATGGTCATCTAGTAACTACCCTGTCCTCTCTAACATGGTCATCTAGTAACTACCGTGTCCCCTCTAACATGGTCATCTAGTAACTACCCTGTCCTCTCTAACATGGTCGTCTAGTAACTACCCTGGCCTCTCTAACATGGTCATCTAGTAACTACCCTGTCCTCTCTAACATGGTCATCTAGTAACTACCCTGTCCTCTCTAACATGGTCATCTAGTAACTACCCTGTCCTCTCTAACATGGTCATCTAGTAACTACCCTGTCCTCTCTAACATGGCCATCTAGTAACTACCGTGTCCTCTCTAACATGGTCATCTAGTAACTACCCTGTCCTCTCTAACATGGTCATCTAGTAACTACCCTGTCCTCTCTAACATGGTCATCTAGTAACTACCCTGTCCTCTCTAACATGGTCATCTAGTAACTACCCTGTCCTCTCTAACATGGTCATCTAGTAACTACCCTGTCCTCTCTAACATGGTCATCTAGTAACTACCCTGTCCTCTCTAACATGGTCATCTAGTAACTACCCTGTCCTCTCTAACATGGTCATCTAGTAACTACCCTCTAGCTGACTTTTACTTCCTCTAAATCAGGAGCTTTGATATTAGCACATGAGGTAACCACGGAGGAGCCAATTGGTGACGTCCTCTTAGTGTTGGCCACACCTGCCGTGATCCGATTAGCTGACTTCATCAACGCAACAGCTTTAGTGGTCAGAGGCGGGGCCATGGTGTTTGAGTGGCAGGTGTCTCTCCCAGAATTCACCACTCACAGTCACACAGACAGGTAAGTCTATCCCCTGAAGATATTTACTGTCACAGAAAGTCATTTTTTTACCTTATTTTCTCCCTACTGTTTCTCTCTCTGTTTGGTTTTATGTTTTCCCTTTTCTGTCTGTCTGTCTTTCTCTCTCTCTCTCTCGCTCCACACCACTCCCTCAATCTCTTCATCATCTGTCCATCTCTCCCTCTGTCCTAGGAACACCAGTGTGAGCTCCCTTCATCTCCAGGCAGTTGTTCCAGGGATGTATAACATTACCGTGACAACCTACTGTCCCCTGGGCCACACCTCAGTCAGCCGACACCTAGAGGTCAGGGTTCATGGCCCTGTGGGTCAAGTTCAGGTCCAGTACCCATTTGGGTCGGATAGGGCAGCGCTCCACCTGCAGGCTGTTGGGACCTACGCCACGCCCCTCCTCCTGTTCAGAGGACACTCCTTCTCCCACAGCGCCCATTTTGTTTTTGACTTCGGAGACGGGTTGCCAACTTCATATGTGAACGGTGTCTCTCATTCGCTGGGAAAGACTGCATCCACATATCACCAGTTCACTAAAGGTAAACAAGTAATTATGTTTGCAAATGGAAATAAAAATAAAAACAATACCTTACATTCTCCTGAAATTCGGCATGAAGACATTTTGGACACAACGTAATAGTTGATATTTGTCTAACTGTTGAATCTTTATTGCATTCCCAGAGGGAGTGTTCCAGATCAGAGTGTGGGCCTATAATGAGTTCTACAGAAGTATGGCTACGGAACGTGTGTTCTATGTAGAGAAGGTTCCAGCGGGTCTAGACCTCTCTGCCCACTCAAGTGTGGTTCATAAGAACCAGGTGGTTCTCTTTGAGGCTCTGTTAGAACAGGGAACTAACGTCTCATACACCTGGAGTATGGGAGACCAGACCACCTATGTCAATGCAGGTATAAACCAGGCTTGGATGTGATAACAGGTTCTCATACTTACAGACCAGACAAAATGGATTATGGAAAATACTGAATAACATCACAATTCATCCATTTCCAAATTTGTTTCAAATCAGTTTGGAATCTATGTGTGAATATAATTCTGTATGCTTTATCTGTGTGTGAATATAATTCTGTGTGCTTTATCTGTGTGTGTGTGAATATAATTATGTGTGATTTATCTGTGTGTGTGTGTCTCCAGGTGCTGTAGTGTCCCACGTGTTCCTGTCTGTGGGTGCGTTTGAGGTGTGTGTGTTGGCTGAGAACAAAGTGGGGAGTGTGAGCCACTGTGTCCCCGTCTCTGTGCTGCACCGGATGCAATGTGCGTATGACATATGACGTCCTATCTATGTCAGAAACAGGTACTGTACGTTCTGAAATCATTCATTCATGAAATGTAATATTTATTTCCCGTATGTCATTTGTCTTTCCCAGCTGTGAGTATCCACACAGAGAAACAGGCGTATGCCACAAACACTGATATAACATTCCGGGCCCGGACAGAAGAACCGGACCCTGTGGAATTCCTCTGGCACTTTGGAGATTCCCGACCCCTTCGGACCACGTCACGCTCCTTAAAAAAGACATACCACACACCTGACAGGTTCTCACTCATCTCTTTGATGAACACAATTAATCAGTGATTAGTCATAATCAGTAGGCACATGGTCACACACATGTTTGATATTTCCAGAACAAATACACCCTATAGAGTTGTCAGGTTTACAAATCTAGTCTACTCCTTCCTGTCCTCCCAGGTACAGTGTGGTGGTGGTAGCCTCCAACGGGCTGAGCTCCTTCACCTCCGAGGTGCATCCTGTCCTGGTCCAGAGAGCTGTGCGTCCTAACAGATTGCTCCTCCAGCCGTCTGTGGTTCTGAACCACACCACCAGCTTCACCTGTAGGGTCAACTCTGGAACCAACCTTTCCTACTCCTGGAGCTTTGGAGACGGAACCTCCAGGACGGGAGGGAACACAGAACAGCATGTATTCCACAGGTCAGATGGAACCTTCTAGAAACTTCTATTAAAGGTGCAGTCTATAATTGTCCTACCCAATCAATGGTGTTGCTCCTGCACTTGATTGTGAACTGATTGCAGTCTTGGTGAATGTGACAGACGGTGACATAACATGGCAAAGTGTGTGACTGTTCCCCATGCAGGACAGGAGAGTTCACAGTTGAGGTGACCGTGTCTAACCTGGTCAGCTCTGCCTCCCTGACCGCACAGATGTTTGTGGTCGACCGCCCCTGTAAACCTCCAGCTGTTAAAAACATGGGACCACTCAAGATACAGGTCAGAGTGTTACTGAGAGACTGAAGGTTTGGACCTGTTGGCATAAGGATTTGGACTGACAGACACAGGGTCATATTCAGACTGACCCCAGATTCCCTCTCCTCTCCTCTCCAGGCACGGAGGTATGAGCCAGTGGGTCTGGGGGTGACGTATGAGGCAGAGGTCCAGTGTGATGTGTTCCAGGGTCTGGAGTACAACTGGTCTCTGTATAACTCTACAGGCCTGCCTGTACCTCTACCTCCTGTTCACACAGACAGACAGAGCATCACCCTACCCAGCCACTTCCTACACTATGGTATCTACACCGCTATAGCCAAGGTGAGTGGAGTCAAAACACATTCTGTTTTTCTGTAATACTATATGTTGTCAATATGTATGTTGCTAGCCCTTTTCATTGAAAACCTGGCAAAATAGTATAGTTTTTATAATTATGTTATCATAACGTTGTCCTGTGGTTGTGTGTAGGTCCAGATCGTGGGCAGTGTGGTGTACAGTAATTACAGTGTATGTGTGGAGGTGGTGCCCAGTCCTCTGGTCTCCTTCATCCATGGAGGCACCAACGTGTTCCTCAGCAGCAGAAACAGCAGCATTATCTCCCTAAACGGACAACACTCCTATGACCCCGACTACCCCATGAACCACCTCAGGTAACTACAGCAGTAACACTGGCTGTCAGTCTGTCAGTAGCTTACAAAAGCCTACATACACACCCGTTCTCCAGGAGACAGGTTGGCCAGCCCTACTGCTCTTAGAGGTTGTTTTGGGATTGGCCATTTAATGAAACGGACCCTTTCTACTGTTACTAAATCCCTCCCCCTTACAGCTATAGCTGGACCTGTAAGCCAATCAGTGCCATCGACAGCTCCTGTTTCGACCAATATGTGCCCACCTCCTTCTCTGTGATCGTGTTTCCAGTGTGGTTCCTGAAACGGGACTTTGACCAGTTCAGGTTCATGCTCACGGTCCAGAGTGGAGAACGCTCATCTACAGCTGACACCTTCATCACGGTCACACCCAGCCTGCTCAGGTGGGGAACACTTTGATGTTACTTTACTTTTTGTACACTCCCCTCCATATGTATTTGGACAGTGAAGTGCTTAGCTAGCATCTTAGATTTGAGATATAACGTTTGTGAGGAGGTGGCGGTACAGAATGTCAGCTTTTATTTGAGGGTGTTTTCATACATATCTGTTTTACTGTTTATCAATGAAAGAACTTCATGTATCTCATCAATTTATTGATTTGACTGATACACACTGATAATCCATCTCTCTTCTCTCCTCTCTTTCTCTCTTACTCTCTCTCTCTCACTCCGTCTTCTCTCTCACTGTCTTCTCTCTCTCTCTCTCTCTCTCTGTCGCTCTAATTCAAATTCAAATTCAGATTTCTTTACTGGCATGAAATACAATTTGTAGATATTGCCAAAGCAGTATAGTGGTACAGCATTTCAGTAAATACAGTACAATGCAATAAGGATAATGAAATACAATTAATTTCAGTAGTAATAATAATACTAGTACATATAATCATGTATACAGGTACAACACCACAGCTGTTGTATTGTGTAATCTTCTGGTTCCACTCTGTATTACCAGTAAGTTATATACAATGTAAATACTTCAGCGTGTGGTGCAGAGGTCTAAGGCACACTGCATCTCAGTGCTAGAGGCGTCACTACAGACCCTGAATCAATTCCAAGCTGTATCACAACCAGCTGATTGGGGGTCCCATAGGGTGGTGCACAATTGGCCCAGTGTCGTTAGGGTTTGGCCGGGGTAGGCCGTCATTGTAAATAAAATAAAAATCTTAACTGACTTGTCTAGTTAAAAAAAGGTCTCTCTATAGCAATCATATGCATATCTGGCAGTAATATTTGCTGTTTCTCCCTCACCCAGAATAATTCCAAGTTTCATGTCATTAATAAATGCATAGAAGATGGGAATTGATTGAGATATTTTCTTTAAAAATATGATCTTATTTGGGAGTTTTTCTCACAGTAGAGGAAATGGTGCATCTCTGTCTCTACCTCCCCTGTCGTGCAGTGACCACATAGACACTCCCCTTTAGGTAGCCAAGTCTTTTTGTGTTTCCCTTTTTCTGTAGCCAATTGGTGGTCGCTGGGCCTGTATTTGGTCTGGATCTGTCTCTGTTTTGGATCTCTGACAGAGTACAGATATTCTGCCAATTTGTATTCTGTTTTGAGAGTCAAATAGCAATTTAGTTTAGTCTGTACCAATTTTTCAAATAGGAGGTTTTAATTTCTGTAGCAACTTGATTGATTTCCCTGTGTGTTTGGAGAGTAGGGTTGTTTAGTGTTTTTAACAGATGACAAATGGGAGTCTCTTCAGGGTTCAGCTCAGAATGGCACAGATTTTTTGTCCCAGGTAGTTGTACCGTTGGGCATGTTCAACCATGGTATTTCTTCATTTGGAGGAGTGTCTGCTGCTCTGATTCCTGGTCTTCTTCTGGAAAATCATGACTAGTTTTCTGAATGTTGATTGCCCAGTTGATGTTGTATTCCTAAAGAATGTGAAGTTGTTCCTGAAGACCTTGATCTGTTGGTGACAGGAGGACAAAGTCACTTGCGTTGAGCAGGAATCTGACCTCTTCATCTTTGACGGTGTCCAGGGGCTGCAGATCGGTCCAACAACATTGCTAGTTTGTTGATGTAGACGTTGAACATGTTTGGACTTAAACCACACCTGTGTCTCACCCCTCCCCCGAGTGAAAAAACGATGTTATTTTATTGTTCTGTTTAATACTACGTGTGTTGTTCAAGTAAATAGATTTGATGATGTCGTATAATTTATCCCCAACGCCGCTTTGGAGGCTTTTGTAATATAATCCATCATGCCATATGGAATCAAAAGCATTCTTAAAATCAACAAATACTTTTCCTCTACTTTTCTGATGAACATGCTGGTGTATTACTGTGTGTATTGTGTGTATTTGGTCTGTTATTCTGTGTTTGGATAGAAATGGCAATTTGTTTTTTTGCTGAGAGCGTTATATTGTCTTAGGAAGGTTTGTATTCTGTCATTGAGAATACAGCAGAACAGTTTCCCCATGTTACTAGTGACACACATTCCCCTATAGCTATTAGGATCTAATTTGTTACCTTTTTTTATTTTTATTTTTTACATATGGGGGTTATGAGCCCCTGGTTCCAAATATAGTGAGATTAATCTGAGGGAGAAGCATACACTGGGTGTTACGCTTTTTGATCTGGCTCAGTGAGTCCCTGTCCTGTTTTATGTTTTAATGATAGCCTGAAGGACGTTGAGTATCTATATCACCATGACACCATGTTTCTAGAAGTATTATTATGTCTTGACCTTCTCTCTCTCTCTCTCTCTCTCTCTCTCTCTCTCTCTCTCTCTCTCTCTCTCTCTAGGAGAGTGTCAGTGTATTGTTACCAGTGCCAGGGGGACGTAGTGAACTGGGACCAGTCGTTCTCAGTCAGAGCAGTGTGTGATAGCTGTGGCCCCTCCCCCAGAACCATCAGCTACACCTGGACTCTCTACCTGGTCGACTCCTCCAGTAAGGTGGACACAGACGGTAAGACATAGATCCCTCACCATACAGACTACAGAAGGATAGGTCTGTAGACCAGTCCTTCTGATGTGTAGATCCAGCTACGTGTATAATAAGAACTCTAAAGGCCTGAATTCCAAATGAATGGGAGTGACACAGGCCCTACACTACTCCTATACAGTAGAGTGTATCTGTGTGTAATAATGTGTTGAGAGGGATGAGTGGGGTGTTATAGTGTGTGTATGTTAACCTCTGTGTCCTCTCTTTCAAGTTCCCTTCTGCCACAGTGTGGATCTGAGTATTCCCTCCAACATCATTAGTGGCCCTACCTTTCCCCTGCCTCCAGCCCTGACTCTCACCCCTCCATCATCACCCCCGCACACACCCTCAACCACAGCCAACGTGATGTCCTCATCCACAGAGATATCCTCAAATATGACATCAATCCCAGCCAGCTTGGTGACCAGTCTGATGTCATCAAACGTGACCAGCCATACTGAGATACAAACTACGACCCCCACAACTCCCGACCCAGTCCCCCTGCCTCCCTTCACCCCGTTGCCCCCCTTCCCCCTCTCTTCTCCATCACCTGGTGGTCGCCCCCAGAAACAGAGGTCACAGGGTTCAGTAGAACTTCAGAGAATCAATAGCGCAGCTGGGAACAACCAAACACCAAACTACAGCCCTCCATTTCTCTCTTTACCAAACCACGGTGTTTTGGCCAACCCTTCACCAAACTCCTCCCCCGAGCCCATCTCTGCTCCAATCAGCTTCACTCCTGATACACCTGAGCCAGGTAAGGGTTAAGAGTCACACAATAAAACATATTATCTTCTGCCGACTGCTTTTCTTTGATAGGTTTCGTAGCTCTGAAATATGTTGGTGTAAATTTTATTTTATTTCAGACTTGGGAGGTTTTGACCCCGGTGGGCCCCCTTACCTCATCTCAGAGTACCCTGTAGTTACCTTACGCGATGGCAGCATCCTTTACTCTGCCCCCCTTGGCCAGAGTGACATCATCGAGGAATTCCCCATCGATCCCGATTTTCCCAATGACTACGACTTCCCTTTCCCCGTCCTGGAGAGTGGAGATGTGAGTGGACGTCCTGGTAAGGAAGATAAAGGGAATAAATGAATAGATGGATGGATATATTTACATCTTTACACTTCTCTTAGTTCTGTCCTCTTTGTGTTGCAGTTGAGGGCTCCTTTCCTGGACAGTCAGTCAGTGGTGGAGTGTTAGGACCCTTCCCCGGATCAGGTCAGTTAAGAGTTACTGCTATTATTGACACACAGTAGATTAAAGTAGCAAACCATTTTACACCCACAACTAAGGGACATTGAAAAGTCCTAGATGAAACATGTTGCTTTTTTGTTTCAGATCCCTCCACAGCAGAGACAAGCTGGGACCCCAATGGAACACTAGAACCATCAGGCAATCAGACAGGCACATATAACTTCACTGGTAATCAAATCAAATCAAATGTATTTATAAAGCCCTTCTTACATCAGCTAATATCTCAAAGTGATATACAGAAACCCAGCCTAAAATCCCAAACAGCAAGCAATGCAGGTGTAGAAGCACGGTGGCTAGGAAAAACTCCCTAGAAAGGCCAGAACCTAGGAAGAAACCTAGAGAGGAACCAGGCTATGAGGGGAGGCCAATCCTCTATTGCCTGTGCCGGGTGGAGATTATAACAGAACATGGCCAAGATGTTCAAATGTTCATAGATGACCAGCAGGGTCAAATAATAATAATCACAGTGGTTGTCGAGGGTGCAACAGCTCAGCACCTCAGGAGTAAATGTCAGTTGGCTTTTCATAGCCGATCATTCAGAGTACCTCTACCGCTCCTGCTGTCTCTAGAGAGTTGAAAACAGCAGGTCCGGGACAGGTAGCATGTTCGGTGAACAGGTCAGGGTTCCATAGCCGCAGGCAGAACAGTTGAAACTGGAGCAGCAGCACGGCTAGGTGGACTGGGGACAGCAAGGAGTCATCAGGCCAGGTAGTCCTGAGGCATGGTCCTAGGGCTCAGGTCCTCCGAGAGAGAGAGAGAGAGAGAGAGAGAGAGAGAGAGAGAAAGAAAGAAAGAAAGAAAGAAAGAAAGAAAGAAAGAAAGAAAGAAAGAAAGAAAGAAAGAAAGAAAGAAAGAAAGAAAGAAAGAAAGAAAGAAAGAAAGAAAGAAAGAAAGAAAGAAAGAAAGAAAGAAAGAAAGAAAGAAAGAAAGAAAGAAAGAATTCGAGAGAGCATACTTAAATTCACACAGGACACCGGATAAGACAGGAGAAATACTCCAGATATAACAAGACTGAACCTAGCCCCCCGACACAGAGATTTAGTTGTGAATGTCTGTCCTGCAGATTATCATGTTCCCTTCCTGGGGATAGAGGAGGGAGACCCGGGAGTGTCAGTGGGCAGACCAACAGGTAGGGCTCACCTGTGTTTGTGTGTGTGTCTGTGTGTGTTTGTGTGTGTGTGTTTACTGCTTGTGTTTATACTGTGTATGCCTGTGTGTGTTCTTGTATGTCTATCGTCAGGTGTGGGTGGTGGGAGCTCAGAGGGTGACTCTGCTCCTGCTGTCCCAGGATCAGCTGAGGATGAGGGGAGTAACCTGATGGACTCCAGCCCCTCCCTGGTGGTCCTTGACCCCACACTACTAGACCTGCCCAGAGAACTGTTAGAGCAGGAGCTGTTTGAGTCCTACACATACACAGGTAAACATCCATCAGCACGCAATCCACTTAACTACTGCATTGTGCAAACTGTGTACGTGCACAGCAGTTTTCCAGTCTCAAATCAACTAATTCAAATATACATTGAATTGTTTTGATAGATTGACTGTACGTTGTTGTACCTGATCACCTGTTGTTTTTGCCTCTAGGAATCTCCTCTGCTCTCATCACGTTCAGACCTTTCACACTGAGAGCTGGAAGCAGATACATGTTGGAGGTCACAGCTAGTGAGTAAGGTCCAGATGTCGTGTCTGCCCTCTGAATCTCAGATGCTGTACGATAATGAGAGATGGATGGATCAATTCACTACTGTATTGATTAACTGATTGCTTTTTAATAAATGTCTCACTCCCTTTATCTGTTAATCAAAGTGCGTGTCCGTGTTTCCTGTTACTGAACTCAGACTCCCACGATGCAGTACTGGGGCGGACTCAGCTGTTCCTGTCCACTAGCCCCAGCCCCCAAGGGATAACCTGTCAGGTGCAGCCTAGCAGTGGCTTCGAGATACACACACACTTCAGCATCTTCTGCACCTCGGCGAAAGAGGTACACATACAGTCTAACCAACAGCAGTAGTACTGTATGTATCTCCATCACCATCTTACTGATGTGTTTATTGTGTGGTTTAGGACCTGCTGTATGAGTACAGTTTCAGTATAGGAAACAGCCCTCCTAAGACCCTGTACCAAGGAAGAGACTTTCAGTACTTCTTCAACCTGCCATCTGGAGACCCTCAGGATAACTATAAAGGCATATTACAACTCTTTTCTGCAGTCAAATGACCTAGTGGCCTCATAGGTGGAATGTTATTCATATTTTTCAGAATTAATTAACATTATTTAAAAAAGGTGCCGAAAATACAGTGTTTATATGTCAGATGGTTTTGTTGTATTTAAGTCTTCTGTGATGCATATAAAGTGTAATATTGGGATGCAAACTCAAAATGTAACACATTAACACATCCTAGTAACATTTTTTAAGCCCATAACCATGTGTGTGAGGTGTATACTTTTGTTTCAAAGTAGATTTGTTTAAGACTACCAAGAAACACTCTGTGACCCTGATTTTAGTCCACTGCAGTTAAAGGTTAACTCTTATTTTATTATACTGTCCAGAGAGGAATATAGCAGACACTCACATTGTTTTGAATTTCATATCTTTATTGACACTGTGTCCCTGTTGTTCCAGTCACTATCTATACAGAGGTCAGGAACAGGTTTGGAGCAGCAACTGCACCCTGTCCTGTAACCGTCACAGTCCACCCCAGCTTCATCAGGAACACCTCCTCTAACTACAACCCTGATATGGAACTGTAAGACTGACTGACTGACTGACTGGTTGACTGACTGACTGACTGCCTGACTGACTAGTTGACTGACTAACTGATTGACTGACTGACTAGTTGACTGACTAACTGATTTATTGGTTGATTGGTCATTGGTTTGATTGATTGATTTGAGGCCTCTCTCTCTTTCTCTCTCTCTCTGTGTAGTTTTGAGTCAGGTTTGAGGAACCTGTCTGATCTGGTCCAGTTGGGGAACAGTGTAGAGATCCGTAACTACATCATCCTCCTGTCCAGCGTCCTCAACAGACTCAGCCAGGACCCCACAGCCAACACACACACTCAGACACACACACGCACCGCACTCATCAACGCTGTTTGTCAGCTCGACATCAATGACCAGGTACGCACACACACGCACTCGCACGCACGCACACACAGACGCACACTCAAAGTAGAGTAACGATCAGTTCTTGTGTGTGTCCCTAGCGGTCCATGACAGACAACATCTACATGCTCAAAGACCTGATGCACCTCACCCACCAGGTAAGAGACCCTTTACGTTGGGTCAGAGCTTTATATGGCTCTGCATAGAGATGTATGCAGGATAGATGTATAATGCATTGTGTATTAACAATGTGCTGTTGTCCCAGGTATTGTTTTCCAGTATCAGTGTGGTGGTGGTGGTGGGTCATGTATAGGCTATAAGATGATTGATGTATATAATATGTATTAACAGTGTGCTGTTGTCCCAGGTATTGTTTTCCAGTATCAGTGTGGTGGTGGTGGTGGGTCATGTATAGGCTATAAGATGATTGATGTATATAATATGTATTAACAGTGTGCTGTTGTCCCAGGTATTGTTTTCCAGTATCAGTGTGGTGGTGGTGGTGGGTCATGTATAGACTATAAGATGACTGATGTATATAATATGTATTAACAGTGTGCTGTTGTCCCAGGTATCGTTAGCCAGTGCCAGTGTGGTGGTGGGTCATGTCCAGTCCATCTCAGACCTGTTCCACCAGCCCAGTGTTCCTGTTCCCTACCTATTGGACAGCTGGACCCTCAACACTCTGGTCACACTGCTGTCATACAGCCTGCAGGCCACCCCCACTACTAATGATGTCAGGCAAGACCAGGCCACTGCTGATGATGTCATACAGGCCACGCCTACCCTCAAAGAACAGGCCATACAACTCACGACTGACAGTCTGCAGACTACTGATCAATTACTACTGGTGAGATACTTTCTCTCTCTCTCTCTCATTTCTCTCTCTCTCTCTCTCTCTCTCTCTCTCTCTCTCTCTGACCCTCCACTCTGTGTTTTAGAAATACATCCTGTTCAATAAGGTCGAGCAGCACAATGTGACCACCAGTGTCATGGACCTACAGACCACTCACCACCACCGTGGTCTAACCACAGTCATCAGCTCTGGCTCGGCCACCTTCTACCTGCCTGACTCCCTGGACCTGATCCTGTACGGTCGTAGGAGGAGAGAAACCGCAGATGGAACACAGAGTCTCTGTGTCCTCAGCCAGCTGACCACGTTCACACACAACCTCTACTTCTGGACCAAGACACCTGTACTGGTGAGATACACACACACACTTGACATCGAGATGATGAAGATGATGATGATGATGATGATGTGTGCGTGTCTTTCAGCTGAGTGGGCCAGTGATTGACCTGACTCTGTACAACTGCAGCACAAGGAGAGAGATTCCAGTACGCTCGCTCTCCCAACCAATCAACATTGAGTTCCCCAAAACACCTAGAAATGTAAGCAATCACTTTCTGTTTGGGATGATGGACAGATTGCCTGTGTGTGCGTGTGTATGTGTGTGTGCATGCGTGTATGTAACCTTTTATCTCCCCCACAGGTAAGTTCTTTATCGAAGTTCACTCTCCTGCGTAGCCAGGTGAACTACCATGGTTTGAACATTACCCAGCAGGCCTTGCAGGAGGCCATACTGGTCAGTGTGGAATTCACGCGGCCCCCCAACAAGACCTTTCCCATCATGCTCCTCTTCAGGTGTGTACAAGCCTTTGAGTACAGCTTCAAACCTTCCGTTTTAGAATAGACCATTTCCTCAATTCCCATATTATGTCAGTTAATTGTGTGTGTTCTCAGGATGTTTGAGAGGCCGACCCCCAGCTTGTATCACATCCACAGCATCTATCACTGGGACGGAAACACCACTTACATCACCCTGCCTCCATCATACCTCACTGGTTAGTCTCGTATCTCTCTTTCACTCTCCCCCACTTTCTCTCTCCCTGTCTCTGTCTATTTCTCTCTCTCTCTCACCCCCACCAAACCCTTTGTTTCCCTCGCTCCCTCCCTTGTCTCATTTGCCATATCACATCATCTGTCTTTTGTTGTTTATAATTGAAATGATATTCCCTTTCTGTTTAGTCACCGTGATTTCATGCTAATGATAATGCTCCCTGTAACATGAGGATGATAAAGTGTTTCATATGTTCTGTCCAGCTGCAGGGACAGGCTACCTGGCTCTACTCAACGCTGACTACAAAAAGACCCCCAGACACAAGTAAGTAGCAACATCATCATCATATTATTATTATTTTACTTGAACAACCATAGGAAATGTTATCATTTCTACTTAACTTCTATTGTCCTCCAAGAGCAGCTGGATATCATCCTCACATCTATTTTGTTCCTCTGTGTTCTGTTTCCTCTATGTCAAATCAAATCCAATTTTATTGGTCACATACACATGCTTAGCAGATGTTAATGCGAGTGTAGCGAAATGCTTGTGCTTCTAGTTCCGACAGTGCAGTAATATCTAACAAGTAATCTAACAATTCCCCAATAACTACCTAATACACACAAATCTAAATGGGTGAATGAGAATATGTACATATAAGTATATGGATGAGCGATGGCCGAGTGGAATAGGCAAGGTGCAATAGATGGTATAAAATACAGTATATACATATGATATGAGTAATGTAAGATATGTAAACATTATTAAAGTGACATTGTTTAAAGTGACTAGTGATCCATTTATTAAAATGTCCAGTGATTGGGTCTCAATGTAGGCAGCAGCCTCTCTGAGTTAGTGATTGCTGTTTAACAGTCTGATGGCCTTGAGAAAGAAGCTGTTTTTCAATCTCTCGGTCCCAGCTTTGATGCACCTGTACTGACCTCGCCTTCTGGATGATAGCGGGGTGAACAGGCCGTGGCTCGGGTGGTTGATGTCCTTGATTATCTTTTTGGCCTTGCTGTGACATCGGGTGCTGTAGGTGTCATGGAGTGCAGGTAGTTTGCCCCCGGTGATGCATTGTGCAGACCGCACAACCCTCTGGAGAGCCTTGCGGTTGAGGGCGGAGCAGTTGCCGTACCAGGCTGTGACACAGCCCGACAGGATGCTCTCAATTGTGCATCTGTAAAAGTTTGGCAGGGTTTTGGGTGACACGCCAAATGTTTTCAGCTTCCTGAGGTTGAAGAGGCGCTGTAGCGCCTTCTTCACCACACTGTCTGTGTGGGTGGACCATTTCAGTTTGTCAGTGATGTGTATGCCCAGGAACTTAACTTTCCACCTTCTCCACTGCTGTCCCTTCAATGTGGATAAGGGGGTGCTCCCTCTGCTGTTTCCTGAAGTCCGCGATCATTTCATTTGTTTTATTGATGTTGAGTGTGAGATTGTTTTCCTGATACCACACTCCGAGTGCCCTCACCTCCTCTCTGTAAGCTGTCTCGTCGTTGTTGGTGATCAAGCCCACTACTGTTGTGTCGTCTGCAAACTTGATGATTGAGTTGGAGTCGTGCATGGCCACGCAGTCGTGGGTGAACAGGGAGTACAGGAGAGGGCTGAGCACACACCCTTGTGGGGCCCCAGTGTTGAGGGTCAGCGAAGTGGAGATGTTGTTTCCTCCCTTCATCACCTGGGGGGAGGGGGGCCCGTCAGAAAGTCCAGGACCCAGTTGCACAGGGCGGGGTCGAGACCCAGGGCCTCCAGCTTGATGATGAGCTTGGAGGGTACTATAATGTTGAATGCTGAGCTGAATGTTGAGCTGTAGTCAATGAATAGTATTCTTACATATGTAGGTACATGAGCAGACAAGTGAACTACACATTGAGACTGGAGACCAGCCAGTGTCTATCATGGGACCACCAGGAGGGCTGGACACACACCAGCTGCACACCTCAACTAGGACTGACCTCACACACCAGGGTCAACTGCAGGTAACACCCAGTCACACACACACACACACACACACACACACACACACACACGTACACACACACACACACACACACACACACACACACACACACACACACACACACACACACACACACATATATATATATATATATATATATATATATATATATATATATATATATATATATATATATATATATACACACACACACACACACACACGTTATGTTCTTCTATCCTAGTGGGGACCTCAAATGAATTTCCATTCAAAATCCTATTTTCCCTAACCCCAAGCCTAATCCTTAACATTACCATAACCTAACCATAACCCGAATCCAAACCCTAAACCCTAACCCTAACCCTATTCATAACCCCTAACCCCTTACCCTAACACTAATTGTAACCCTAACACTAAACCTAACCCCTAAGCATAAAATAGCCTTTGTCCTCATAGGGATGTGGGCAATGTATCCACAATGATAGAAGAACAAACACACACACACACACACACGTTTTGTTCTTCTATTTTCGTGGGGACCCTAAATTAATTTCCATTCAAAATCTATTTAGAAAAATCTATTTTCCCTAAACCTAACTCTCACCCTAACCCTACCCTCACCCTAATCATAACCCTAAACCTAACTCTCCCCCTAACCCTACCCTCACCCTAATCATAACCCTAAACCTAATTATAACCCACGATGGAATGTTCCTTGTTTAACTGTCCTCACACACACATGCTGTATACACGGACGCAAACACGTGTGTGTTCCAGTTGTAGCCACTTGAGCCCATTGACCGTGGTCCAGCAGCAGATCCAGAGCAGCCATGACGACTCAGCAGACCTGGCCCAGTTCATCAGGTCAGTCAGACCACAGGACGGCGGATTTGTCATTTCAATGTTCATAAAGAGGGAAGTATGAGTGTTCAACTTAATTATGGTATTTTGCCATAATATGTCTCTTTCTTTTCCCCTCATCAACCCCTCCCCCTTTCACTCTCTCTCTTTCTCCCTCCCCATCTCTCTTCCCTCAGTCTCCCCAGTGATGTGACGGTGGTGTGTGTGTGTGTGGTGTGTGTGTGTCTGTATGCTCTGGGCATGGTGGTGTGTAAGAGAGCTGACCTCATCTCAGAGAGGAACCAGGGAGTCTACTACCTGTCTGATAACGCTCCTTCAGACACACACCTCTACTCTGTTACTATACACACCGGCCTCCGCTCCTCACCCAGCATGACCGCCAAGGTATAGTACGCTTTCCCCCCATTTTCCAGAACTCTCCCTTCTTCCTCTCTCCCTCTCCCCATACTCTCTCCTTCCCTCTCTCCCTCCCTCTCTCCTGTCCCATTATCTTCTCTGTCCTTCTACCGTTGTCCTCCCTTATCCCTCTCTCACCCAATTGGTTTGACACAGATTCTGTAACTCTCTCCCTCTGCCCTCATTGACCCTCAGATCTCTAAGAGCATAGGATAGGTGGAAGCTGTATACTGTAGCTCCACATTTATCAAGGATGCAGCAGTTAGGATTGTTGTCACTTTACATCACTGATGGTAAACTGTCAATGATGCGAAGAGACTCATCTGGCTTTTCTAATGCCTATTTATTGGTTAGAGAGGAACATTGGGGTCTTTAACCCCAGAACTGTTCACATCAGAAAGTTGAGCACGGTGCGTTATAGCACTGTGCTGCCTTCACATACAGATGTAGGATCTTAATTTGATCTAGTTTGCTACAGCAGGATATTAACCCTAAAGCAACAGGAAATGTGAATTGTTATGTGGATTATAATTCATGGACATTTTTGTAGGGGTTAATTCATTTTTCGTAAGGGAAAATGAAGTCTGAAATTTCAAAGTGGAAATGACAAACTTCAGATGCCTTTTTACACCTCAAATGCACTACAAGTTCAACATTTCCTGTACTCATTATACCCATCGTCCTAGTCATTATTATACCTCATTCTCTTGTGGTAAAAGTTGTGGTAAAAGTAAACAGCCATCTATTGGTCATTGTGGAGCTCGATGGCAGTGAATGTGATGTAGTAGACTCCTCTCACTGGTGCTGTGAAGATACCTGCATCAGAGGAGAAGCAGGGAGACATCAGCAAGGCACTGTTAGTAATACTGCCCTGTTGCTGGATTCAGTTTGTATAACTGAGCCTGTCTGGAGTACCAAACAGGTGGGGTTTGCACTTTTGGGACTATCCCATAGGTTCCATTGTACAAAGCAAGCTCAATCAAGTGCAGCTAATGTATGCAGCTAACACAGGTCTGGTGGTCAGTACCTGTAGTTGGGTTGTTGGCCTTGCTGATCTTGGTGAAGACTTTACTGGAGGGCCAGTTGGAGGCACTCTTTCCTCTGGTCTAAAATAAATATCCCAGTGCCCCAGGGCAGTGATTGGGGACATTGCCCTGTGTAGGGTGCCATCTTTCGGATGGGACGTTAAACGGATGTCCTGACTCTCTGTGATCACTAAAGATCCCATGGCACACTAAGAGTAGGGGGGTTAATCCCGGTGTCCTGGCTAAATTCCAAATCTGGCCCTAATATCATCATGGCCAACTAATCATCCCCAGCTTCCAATTGGCTCATTCATCCCCCCTCCTCTCCCATGTTACTTTTCCCCTGGTCATTGCTGTAAATGAGAATGTGTTCTCAGTCAACTTACCTGGTAAAATAAGGGTAGAAAACCCTGAACTAAACCTCTAGACCAGTGGGGTGTCAGTATTGAAGGGTCCTACAGCGTTTGAATCTGTCAAACCAGCAGAGAAGGTCACTTTTGGTCTGTCTGTGAACACAGGAGAGTCAACGCACTCATCATTTTCTATCACGTACATTTGTTTTATTTGTAGGGTTGTTGCTGGTACCTCTTTTGGATGAACCAAATACATCTTCATGTTCATACATAGCGGTGCTTTACCTGTATTGTCTTTCTCCAGCTCCTCCACCTTGTTCTTCTGGAGCTGCTGTTGAGTAGTGGTGATGCTCAGCTCCTCTTTAAGAGCCATCATCTCCTTTTTCTGCTCCTCCACCTTGTTCTTCTGGAGCTGCTGTTGAGTAGTGGTGATGCTCAGCTTCTCTCTAAGAGCCATCATCTCCTTTTTCTGCTCCTCCACCTTGTTCTTCTGGAGCTGCTGTTGAGTAGTGGTGATGCTCAGCTCCTCTCTAAGAGCCATCATCTCCTTTTTCTGCTCCTCCACCTCCTTCTCACTGGCTGTCACTCTGGCCCCCATGGCTGACAGTTCAGCTGCTACAGTTGGAATTAAGGGAGTTAATGGAACAAGTAAATTATTTCACATCATAATGAACAACATTAGCTTTTACATGTCTGCTACTACCTGCATTCTTTCGTTCCATGCTGTTCGGCTCCATGCTCTGTTCCACCACCAGCTCCGGCACGTTTCCCCAAAACGTTCTTCAACGTTCTTGAACAGACTTTGAGGTAGTCTACATTTGCTCTGCTTGGTGGGTGTGACTGGTTATGGCTTGAAGCAATGTGACGTATTTGAAGGGCAGCGATGCATTGTGAACCCACAACCTAACCCCTCTCCGTTTTTCAACTGGTCGTTCTGAAAAGCACTGTTTCCGTTTCATTGAACGTTGCATTATGTTTTTTTGCACTGAACGCAGCTCTGGGGACTTTTCTTCTCCAAAATGTAGGAAAAGAAAATGATGGTGACACCATTCAAATAAAAATTTTCCCTCCAAAAATGAGCCTAACAACATATTGGTCCATATTATCATGCTGGTGTGTTATTTAGCAATAGGCATTATCATCTGTAGCCCAAATGATGCAGCATAGTGGCTATAAATAAATAGCATGGGATTTCCCATCTGTATTTTTGCTTATCTTAGCTAGATCAGTGCTTCCCTAACGTTTTCTGTCATGGTCCCCTTTGATCATGGGGGAACATCATTATTCAGAAATGGTACATCTTCAGATATTATGTAGTCTGAGGCTCAGTGCCCTTCGTTATACACTCACAACGTAGTGAGCCAATGGATTAGAATTTAACATACAGTAAGTCTCTTACGTAAGTTGGAAAACCAAAGCCAAGTATTCTGATGAGGTGAAAAGCTGGGTGAGTTAACCTCATAGAAGGTCTTCAGAATCTGATGCTGGAATACGCTGTGGGAAGTTAAACGGGTGTCCTGGGACGTTAAACGGTTGTCCTGACTCTCTGTGATCACTAAAGATTTTTTAGGATTTTTTTTTACACACCTGGTTCCCATCTCATGATTATGTTCCTTATATAACCCTCTGGTTTCCCTTTCTGTTTTGTACGTGATTGTCTTTCGTTTGTTGGAGTTCGTATCCTGTTTTGTATTTGTTTTATAACGGGATTTTTGTTCCGTTCTCGGATGGAGTAAATACAGTGATTTTACTCTTACCTGTGTCCTGCGCCTGACTCCTTCGCTATCCTCTAGATAGACTCTGACAGCCACAGAAAAACACAGCCATTTTTTTCTTACAGCCAAAGAGAGGAGTTTCAAAAAGCACAAATAGAGATAAAATGTATCACTAACCTTTGATGATCTTCATCAGATGACACTCATAGGACTTCATGTTACACAATACATGTATGTTTTGTTTGATAAAGTTCATATTTATCAAAATATGAGTTTACATTGGTGCATTACATTCACTAGTTCCAAAAACATCCAGTGATTTTGCATAGCCACATCATTCAACAGAAATACTCATCATAAATGTAGATGATAATACATGTTATACACATGGAATTATAGATATACCACTCCTTAATGCAACCGATGTGTCTGATTTCAAAAAAACTTTATGGAAAAATAAACCCATGCAATAATCTGAGACGGCGCTCAGAAGTAAAAAATCATAATAGCCGCAACAACGGCGTCAACATAAACAAGAAATTACATGATAAATATTACCTTTGATGATCTACACCAGAAAGCAGTCCAGGAATCCTAGGTCCACAATAAATGTTTGTTTTGTTCGATAATATCCGTTATTTATGTCCAAATACCTTCTTTTGTTAGCGCGTTTGGTATACATATCCAAACGCTCATTCTGGTCAGCATTACATCGGACAAAAACTTCAAAAAGTTATATTACAGGTCGAAGAAACATTTCAAACTAAGTACAGAATCAATCATTAGGATGTTTTTAACATATAGCTTCAATAAAGTTCCAACCGGAGCATTCCTTCTTGTCTTCATGAGCAATGGAACGCAAATGGGTACCATGAGGAATAAGCGTTATCAGAAAATGGCTGCTTGATGGACACTTGATACATTCTGCTCTCATTCACTCCCACAACACCATAGACGTCTAATTAAAATGTATATTATTGGTTGACCTCTAGTGGAACCCCTAGGCAGTGCAACATCATTATTATCGCAAGGGGATTTCATTGGGGACTCACATACAAAGCTCAGATTTCTCAATTCCTGTTTTGATTTCAACATTTTGCCTGCCATATGAGTTCTGTTATACTCACAGACATAATTCAAACAGTTTTAGAAACTTTAGAGTGTTTTCTATCCAATACTACTAATAATATGCATATATTAGCAACTGAGACTGAAGAGCAGGCTGTTTACTTTGGGCAACTTATTCATCCAAGCTACTCAATACTGCCCCCCAGCCATAAGAAGTTAACAGTAGGGGGGTTAACTCCATAAAGTTCATAGTTACATGTTTTTGTTTAGTAATGAGACCTGTCCTTTCATCCTTATGTTTTGGTGTGTCAGTCTCTGTGTATATGTGCCACCTGAATGTGTAATACTTTCTTTTACCCTCATATCTCATTCAGACACAGGCACAGACAGACATACACACACTGCAAATACACACTGCAAATACACACACTGCAAATACACACAAAACCTGTATTTATCAAGTTACTATTACATGTTCACCTCATTACATACCTTTTCCTGAGCAAACCTAGCAGAATTGTCTGATGTGTGTGTTTGTGTGTGTGTCAGGTCCATATCGTGCTGTATGGGGAGGATGGGGTGTCACAGACCAGACAACTACATGACCCAGAATGCCTTCTGTTCAGAAGGAACTCCAGGAACACCTTTATACTGAGGTACGAAACAACATTACAGCTACAGTATCTGCCTTTACAATGCACTACTATACATCTCCGTTTTCGTTTACTATGAGACCTGTTGTGTCATCAGTCAGCCCAGCCAGGGCAGCCAGCATGTGAAACCCTCTGTCCCTAGCAGCTGTAGCCACAGAGACAGAGACACCCCTGTACTAATCCCATGTCACTGTTTGTGTGTCTTTCTGTAGTACTGTAGACAGTCTAGGCCCTCTGTGGGGGCTGCACCTGTGGCATGATAACACTGGCCCCTCCCCCACCTGGTACCTCAGACAGGTGGAGGTGTGTGAGGTGAAGGGCAAGGGGCGGAGCTGGCTGTTCCTAGGCCAGTGCTGGTTGGCTGTTGACGAGGGTGACAGACAGGTGGAGAGGAGACTCAGGGTCTGTGATCAGGGGCCAGGATTCACCAAGGTAACACACCTGGAAGCACACGTGTACACACATGCCACATGCACGCATACGCACACACACGTGTGTGCGCACGTACACACACCACACACACACACTCACACCAACAGTTGATTCCCATTCAAAATTCTATTTTCCCTCTACCCTAAACCAAACCCTTAATTCTAAACCTAACAACCCCTAACCCTAATTCTAACCCTTACTTCTAACCCTAAACCTAACAACCCCTAACCCTAATTCTAACCTTAATTCTAACCTTAAACCTAACAACCCCTAACGCTAATTCTCACCCTAATTCTAACCTTAATTCTAACCCTAAACCTAACAACCCCTAACCCTAATTCAAACCCTAATTCTAACCCTAAACCTAACAACCCCTAACCCTAATTCGAACCCTAATTCTAACACTAAACCTAACAACCCCTAACCCTAATTCTAACCCTAATTCTAACACTAAACCTAACAACCCCTAACCCTAATTCTAACCCTAATTCTAACCCTAAACCTAACAACCCCTAGCCTTAATTTTAACCCTAATTCTAACTAAGACTGAAATAGAGTTTTTACAAATGTGGACCGGCAGGCAGAATATCCTCACTTCTCTTAATTTTAGTTGGTTTACTATTCTTGTGAAGACTTCTGGTACTCACAAGTATAGTAAAACGTGAACACACACACACACACACACACAAACTCATTGTCTAATGATGTTCTTATGTCATGTGCTCTTAATATGTTATTTTGTCATGTGTTGTCATGTCATCTGCTGTCACGTTTTATCAAGGTGGGTGGAATCAGGCGCAGAGAGCAGGTTTCAGTGATTCGAACAGTTTATTCTCTGGCGCACAAAAAACACGGTCAACCCAACACACAGGGTGAATAATCCAACACAGGATCAAAATAGACCGGAGAATAAAACACAAGTGCTACACCTAATGACACGAATACAAAAACAATCCCGCACAAAACAAGGGCGGGACAACCTACTACATATAAGGACGTTAATTAAACTAAAATACACACAGGTGAAACTAATAAGACAAAACCAACAGACAAACGAAAAAGGGATTGGTAGTGGCTAGTAGGACGGTGACGACGACCGCCGAGCACCGCCCGAATAGGCAGGAGAGCCAACTTCGGCGGAAGTTGTGACATCTGCTCTTAATATGTTATTTTGTCATGTGTTAGTATGTCATCTGCTCTTAATATGTTATTTTGTCATGTGTTAGTATGTCATCTGCTCTTAATATGTTATTTTGTCATGTGTTGGTATGTCATCTGCTCTTAATATGTTATTTTGTCATGTGTTGGTATGTCATCTGCTCTTAATATGTTATTTTGTCATGTGTTGGTATGTGTTTGTGTAGCTGCTGTATCTGAAGCTGTCAGAGTATCTGTCAGACTTCCACCTGTGGTTGTCTGTGTACAGTGGTCCCTCCCCTAGCATGTTCACTCACACACAGCGCCTCAGTGTGTGTCTGCTGCTGCTGCTGGGGTACATGTGTGTCAACGCGTTACTCATATCTGTCCTCGATGACCAAGTGAGTCAATCAATCAATCAATCAATCAATCAATCTGTCACTATGGGCAACTACACTATCCATAATGCTGTGTGTTGTTCCAGTACACCTCAGAGCTGGGCATCATCGACGTGTCTACCGTTTCCCTAACGACGGGGTTGCTCAGCGCGCTGGCTGTGTTGCCCGTAGCGTCCGCGCTGTCCTTCCTGTTCCGTCAGCGTGAGGTCAGAGTAAAGAGGTCAGAGGTCAAACAGGACATGGTCAGACTGCCAGACATCTACTCTATAGAAGGTAGAACACACACGCACACACATACACACACACACACAAACACATGCAAGCACTCACTATGGCCTTCTTTCTTGTGGGTGGTTGAGAACAGGTGAAAGTGAGGGAGTCAAGTGATAGATCTCTGCTCTCTCTCTATCTCTCTCTATCTGTAATCTCTCTCTTTCCCCCAAGCTGATGCGCTGATTGTGAGTGACTGTGTGTTTGACTCTCTCTCCTGGAACAATCTGCAGCAGTGTGCACAGGAGGCCTGGAGGAAGAAATATGAGGTGACACACTCTTCCTGTTCTTACACACATTTGGGAAAATATGTGTTTGGCTTCTATTAGATTTCCATTTTACCTATTAGATATTATATTTGTTTACTTAATATTAGCTATCATGTTCCTCTCTCTATCTCTCATGTCTCAGGGCTCAGTGCCGAATAGGGATCTGGTAACTCAAAGAGGAGATCTGGTAATACGGCGCAGTCAGGATCTGGTAAGGGATCTGCTGACCCAGGAGAAAGTCTCCTCAGATTGCAACTCCAGTGGTTTTGACAACAGCTTGCTTGGCAGATTGCTAGGCAACAGTGTCCCAGACAACAACAGCGTTAGCAAGGAGAGGGATCGTAACCTCAACGATAGCTCCAAACTGCTAGGCACCAACCAGGTGGGCAACAGTACCAGCAGATGCTTAGGGGGCAGGCTCAGCCCTCTACCCCGCTGGAGTCACCTCCTAGCCTGGGTACTGTGTTTGGCCCTGGGCCTCTCCTCTCTAGTGGTCACTATCGTCTTGGGGATCAGGTTAGTACATAAGACAAGGTAGCTATCATACTGTATTATAGAGTGATACAAATTATTACAAGTGATACATTTGGTACAAGTTATTTACCAGGGCATTATTGTTTTTGTGTGCGTGTGTGTGAATGCGTGTGTATCTGTGTGTGCGTATGTTAGGTTCAGCAGCAGTAAGACTTTACTGTGGATCCATTCTGTCTTCTTCTCCCTGCTCTCCTGTGTCTTCCTCATCCAGCCAGCCGTGGTAAACCAAACCCCAACGAACAAAACACAAACCCAACCTACCATGAACCCCTACTTAACCCAAACCCAGCCCAACACAAATATAAAGCTAACCTTTGCAAACCAAAAGTGGTTGCCGTCAATAATTTACTATTGACTTACTCAGAAAAACATTGATGGAATTGGTCTGTTTGATTTTCTTTTCTAGATCCTTGCCGTGGCTGTGGTGGTCTCCTTCTGGCGCAGGAAGCGTCCAGACTTCTCAAGTTTCTCAGGAGTTCCTGGGTTTCAGGCAGAAACTCTGAAACTGTGGACCCAAGATGGCTCCTGTGTCCCAGAGCTCTTCCTGCTCAGCCCTCCTCATCCGCCCCAGGAGAGATGCTCTCACTTTGACAGGGTAACAACATCATCCTACTCTAACAGACGATCAACTGCTCTGGTTGTATTCCATATTATTTAAGAATATATTAAGACAAGTCTTTGCTGTGTTATTGACAGGTGCTGGCGGCCCGTCAGAGGGCTCGGTATCTGCGTCTGGTACGCCCACCCACTTCTGGGGAGCTGAGGAGGACAGGGGGGAGGAAGAGGAGAGAAACACTCATTCGCAAAACACTCAGGTGTGTGTATGTGTGTGTGTGTGCCTGCGTATATATGTGTGTGTGTTTCTGACCCAGTCTGTTCCCTCCATAGGGAGATGACAGTGTGTTTCTGACCCAGTCTTTTCCCTCCATAGGGAGATGACAGTGTGTTTCTGACCCAGTCTTTTCCCTCCATAGGGAGATGACAGTGTGTTTCTGACCCAGTCTGGTCCCTCCATAGGGAGATGAAAGTGTGTTTCTGACCCAGTCTGGTCCCTCCATAGGGAGATGACAGTGTGTTTCTGACCCAGTCTTTTCCCTCCATAGGGAGATGACAGTGTGTTTCTGACCCAGTCTGGTCCATCCATAGGGAGATGACAGTGTGTTTCTGACCCAGTCTGGTCCCTCCATAGGGAGATGACAGTGTGTTTCTGACCCAGTCTGGTCCCTCCATAGGTGTGTGTATATATATGTGTGTGTTTCTGACCCAGTCTGGTCCCTCCATAGGGAGAGGACAGTGTGTTTCTGACCCAGTCTGGTCCCTCCATAGGGAGAGGCCAGTGTGTTTCTGACCCAGTCTGTTCCCTCCATAGGGAGATGACAGTGTGTTTCTGACCCAGTCTGGTCCCTCCATAGGGAGAGGACAGTGTGCTTCTGACCCAGTCTGGTCCCTCCATAGGGAGAGGACAGTGTGTTTCTGACCCAGTCTGGCCCCTCCATAGGGAGATGGCCGTGTGTTTCTGACCCAGTCTGTTCCCTCCATAGGGAGATGGCCGTGTGTTTCTGACCCAGTCTGTTCCCTCCATAGGGAGATGACAGTGTGTGTCTCCATGCTGTTCCTCCTACTGTGTGTAACCTATGGCAGCTCCTTTAGAGACCAGTATCACCTCAACCATGCCGTCCGAACACAGTTCACCAGGTAGGAGGGAAACAGGAATATTATCCCTTGTATCTGCAGTTTGTTGCTTGTTGTTAGCATATTCATATATGTATACATTTTCACGATCAGTATGAAACTATTTTTTTTCAACAAAATTTAGGAGCCCACATAACCCCTTCCTGTCCATCCAAACGCATGAGGAGTGGTGGAACTGGACCTTAACCAGTGTACTGGATGGTCTGGTCTGGGACAACTGGTATAACAACATATCA
Organism: Oncorhynchus kisutch; assembly: GCF_002021735.2. Taxonomy (NCBI): domain Eukaryota; kingdom Metazoa; phylum Chordata; class Actinopteri; order Salmoniformes; family Salmonidae; genus Oncorhynchus; species Oncorhynchus kisutch. The sequence continues at coordinate 67,659,185 of NC_034191.2, read as the reverse complement.
GCAACTGGGAAGGTGTGTGTGTGTGTGTGTGTGTGTGTGTGTGTGTGTGTGTGTGTGTGTGTGTGTTTTACACCCTCTTTATCTCCCCTCATGACAGGCAGGTGCTGTCCAGGGAACATGTATTCTGATAGGAGAGCCCATCTTGAGGAAGATTGATGTTTCCAACGCATCCCAATGCCAGGTAAACCAGGGGGAATGGACACATCTCATTTAACTGACCGGAAAAACACTGGGGACTATTAAATGTTGACGTTTAAATGGCTAGGAATTACTCTGTTTTTTTATCCTCTGTAAAACTGCAGGTTCACTTGTCCACCAGCAGGGGGTAGTGTAGTCAACATGGAGTGTATTTGAGGAATTCAAATCAAAGGAAATGACATTTTCACATGTGCCAAATACAACTGGTGTAGACTTTACCGTGAAATGTGTATATGAGCCCATTCCCAACAATGCATATTTAAAAAGTAAGAACTTTTTCAAAAAATACAAAAGGAAATAGTAGCACAATAAAATAATAACGAGACTATATACAAGGAGTACTGGTATTGAGTCAATTAGCAGGGGTTAGAGGTAGTTGAGGTAATATATACATGTAGGTAGAGGTAGAACGTGACTAAGCAATCAGGATATACAATAAACAGAGTAGCAGCAGTGTATGTAAAGAGTATGAAAGAGTGTGAAAGTGTCTATGTGTGAGTGTGTGTGTGTTTTGTGTGTGAGCGTATGTAGTCTATGTATGTGTGTGTGTTGGAGTGTCAGTGTAGTATGTGTGGGTAGAGTCCAGTGAGTGTCAGTGTAGTATGTGTGGGTAGAGTCCAGTGAGTGTCAGTGTAGTATGTGTGGGTAGAGTCCAGTGAGTGTCAGTGTAGTATGTGTGGGTAGAGTCCAGTGAGTGTCAGTGTAGTATGTGTGGGTAGAGTCCAGTGAGTGTCAGTGTAGTATGTGTGGGTAGAGTCCAGTGAGTGTCAGTGTAGTATGTGTGGGTAGAGTCCAGTGAGTGTCAGTGTAGTATGTGTGGGTAGAGTCCAGTGAGTGTCAGTGTAGTATGTGTGGGTAGAGTCCAGTGAGTGTCAGTGTAGTATGTGTGGGTAGAGTCCAGTGAGTGTCAGTGTAGTATGTGTGGGTAGAGTCCAGTGAGTGTCAGTGTAGTATGTGTGGGTAGAGTCCAGTGAGTGTCAGTGTAGTATGTGTGGGTAGAGTCCAGTGAGTGTCAGTGTAGTATGTGTGGGTAGAGTCCAGTGAGTGTCAGTGTAGTATGTGTGGGTAGAGTCCAGTGAGTGTCAGTGTAGTATGTGTGGGTAGAGTCCAGTGAGTGTCAGTGTAGTATGTGTGGGTAGAGTCCAGTGAGTGTCAGTGTAGTATGTGTGGGTAGAGTCCAGTGAGTGTCAGTGTAGTATGTGTGGGTAGAGTCCAGTGAGTGTCAGTGTAGTATGTGTGGGTAGAGTCCAGTGAGTGTCAGTGTAGTATGTGTGGGTAGAGTCCAGTGAGTGTCAGTGTAGTATGTGTGGGTAGAGTCCAGTGAGTGTCAGTGTAGTATGTGTGGGTAGAGTCCAGTGAGTGTCAGTGTAGTATGTGTGGGTAGAGTCCAGTGAGTGTCAGTGTAGTATGTGTGGGTAGAGTCCAGTGAGTGTCAGTGTAGTATGTGTGGGTAGAGTCCAGTGAGTGTCAGTGTAGTATGTGTGGGTAGAGTCCAGTGAGTGTCAGTGTAGTATGTGTGGGTAGAGTCCAGTGAGTGTCAGTGTAGTATGTGTGGGTAGAGTCCAGTGAGTGTCAGTGTAGTATGTGTGGGTAGAGTCCAGTGAGTGTCAGTGTAGTATGTGTGGGTAGAGTCCAGTGAGTGTCAGTGTAGTATGTGTGGGTAGAGTCCAGTGAGTGTCAGTGTAGTATGTGTGGGTAGAGTCCAGTGAGTGTCAGTGTAGTATGTGTGGGTAGAGTCCAGTGAGTGTCAGTGTAGTATGTGTGGGTAGAGTCCAGTGAGTGTCAGTGTAGTATGTGTGGGTAGAGTCCAGTGAGTGTCAGTGTAGTATGTGTGGGTAGAGTCCAGTGAGTGTCAGTGTAGTATGTGTGGGTAGAGTCCAGTGAGTGTCAGTGTAGTATGTGTGGGTAGAGTCCAGTGAGTGTCAGTGTAGTATGTGTGGGTAGAGTCCAGTGAGTGTCAGTGTAGTATGTGTGGGTAGAGTCCAGTGAGTGTCAGTGTAGTATGTGTGGGTAGAGTCCAGTGAGTGTCAGTGTAGTATGTGTGGGTAGAGTCCAGTGAGTGTCAGTGTAGTATGTGTGGGTAGAGTCCAGTGAGTGTCAGTGTAGTATGTGTGGGTAGAGTCCAGTGAGTGTCAGTGTAGTATGTGTGGGTAGAGTCCAGTGAGTGTCAGTGTAGTATGTGTGGGTAGAGTCCAGTGAGTGTCAGTGTAGTATGTGTGGGTAGAGTCCAGTGAGTGTCAGTGTAGTATGTGTGGGTAGAGTCCAGTGAGTGTCAGTGTAGTATGTGTGGGTAGAGTCCAGTGAGTGTCAGTGTAGTATGTGTGGGTAGAGTCCAGTGAGTGTCAGTGTAGTATGTGTGGGTAGAGTCCAGTGAGTGTCAGTGTAGTATGTGTGGGTAGAGTCCAGTGAGTGTCAGTGTAGTATGTGTGGGTAGAGTCCAGTGAGTGTCAGTGTAGTATGTGTGGGTAGAGTCCAGTGAGTGTCAGTGTAGTATGTGTGGGTAGAGTCCAGTGAGTGTCAGTGTAGTATGTGTGGGTAGAGTCCAGTGAGTGTCAGTGTAGTATGTGTGGGTAGAGTCCAGTGAGTGTCAGTGTAGTATGTGTGGGTAGAGTCCAGTGAGTGTCAGTGTAGTATGTGTGGGTAGAGTCCAGTGAGTGTCAGTGTAGTATGTGTGGGTAGAGTCCAGTGAGTGTCAGTGTAGTATGTGTGGGTAGAGTCCAGTGAGTGTCAGTGTAGTATGTGTGGGTAGAGTCCAGTGAGTGTCAGTGTAGTATGTGTGGGTAGAGTCCAGTGAGTGTCAGTGTAGTATGTGTGGGTAGAGTCCAGTGAGTGTCAGTGTAGTATGTGTGGGTAGAGTCCAGTGAGTGTCAGTGTAGTATGTGTGGGTAGAGTCCAGTGAGTGTCAGTGTAGTATGTGTGGGTAGAGTCCAGTGAGTGTCAGTGTAGTATGTGTGGGTAGAGTCCAGTGAGTGTCAGTGTAGTATGTGTGGGTAGAGTCCAGTGAGTGTCAGTGTAGTATGTGTGGGTAGAGTCCAGTGAGTGTCAGTGTAGTATGTGTGGGTAGAGTCCAGTGAGTGTCAGTGTAGTATGTGTGGGTAGAGTCCAGTGAGTGTCAGTGTAGTATGTGTGGGTAGAGTCCAGTGAGTGTCAGTGTAGTATGTGTGGGGTAGAGTCCAGTGAGTGTCAGTGTAGTATGGTGTGAGGTAGAGTCCAGTGAGTGTCAGTGTAGTATGTGTGGGTAGAGTCCAGTGAGTGTCAGTGTAGTATGTGTGGGTAGAGTCCAGTGAGTGTCAGTGTAGTATGTGTGGGTAGAGTCCAGTGAGTGTCAGTGTAGTATGTGTGGGTAGAGTCCAGTGAGTGTCAGTGTAGTATGTGTGGGTAGAGTCCAGTGAGTGTCAGTGTAGTATGTGTGGGTAGAGTCCAGTGAGTGTCAGTGTAGTATGTGTGGGTAGAGTCCAGTGAGTGTCAGTGTAGTATGTGTGGGTAGAGTCCAGTGAGTGTCAGTGTAGTATGTGTGGGTAGAGTCCAGTGAGTGTCAGTGTAGTATGTGTGGGTAGAGTCCAGTGAGTGTCAGTGTAGTATGTGTGGGTAGATCCAGTGAGTGTCAGTGTAGTATGTTGGGTAGAGTCCAGTGAGTGTCAGTGGTAGTATGTGTGGGTAGAGTCCAGTGAGTGTCAGTGTAGTATGTGTGGGTAGAGTCCAGTGAGTGTCAGTGTAGTATGTGTGGGTAGAGTCCAGTGAGTGTCAGTGTAGTATGTGTGGGTAGAGTCCAGTGAGTGTCAGTGTAGTATGTGTGGGTAGAGTCCAGTGAGTGTCAGTGTAGTATGTGTGGGTAGAGTCCAGTGAGTGTCAGTGTAGTATGTGTGGGTAGAGTCCAGTGAGTGTCAGTGTAGTATGTGTGGGTAGAGTCCAGTGAGTGTCAGTGTAGTATGTGTGGGTAGAGTCCAGTGAGTGTCAGTGTAGTATGTGTGGGTAGAGTCCAGTGAGTGTCAGTGTAGTATGTGTGGGTAGAGTCCAGTGAGTGTCAGTGTAGTATGTGTGGGTAGAGTCCAGTGAGTGTCAGTGTAGTATGTGTGGGTAGAGTCCAGTGAGTGTCAGTGTAGTATGTGTGGGTAGAGTCCAGTGAGTGTCAGTGTAGTATGTGTGGGTAGAGTCCAGTGAGTGTCAGTGTAGTATGTGTGGGTAGAGTCCAGTGAGTGTCAGTGTAGTATGTGTGGGTAGAGTCCAGTGAGTGTCAGTGTAGTATGTGTGGGTAGAGTCCAGTGAGTGTCAGTGTAGTATGTGTGGGTAGAGTCCAGTGAGTGTCAGTGTAGTATGTGTGGGTAGAGTCCAGTGAGTGTCAGTGTAGTATGTGTGGGTAGAGTCCAGTGAGTGTCAGTGTAGTATGTGTGGGTAGAGTCCAGTGAGTGTCAGTGTAGTATGTGTGGGTAGAGTCCAGTGAGTGTCAGTGTAGTATGTGTGGGTAGAGTCCAGTGAGTGTCAGTGTAGTATGTGTGGGTAGAGTCCAGTGAGTGTCAGTGTAGTATGTGTGGGTAGAGTCCAGTGAGTGTCAGTGTAGTATGTGTGGGTAGAGTCCAGTGAGTGTCAGTGTAGTATGTGTGGGTAGAGTCCAGTGAGTGTCAGTGTAGTATGTGTGGGTAGAGTCCAGTGAGTGTCAGTGTAGTATGTGTGGGTAGAGTCCAGTGAGTGTCAGTGTAGTATGTGTGGGTAGAGTCCAGTGAGTGTCAGTGTAGTATGTGTGGGTAGAGTCCAGTGAGTGTCAGTGTAGTATGTGTGGGTAGAGTCCAGTGAGTGTCAGTGTAGTATGTGTGGGTAGAGTCCAGTGAGTGTCAGTGTAGTATGTGTGGGTAGAGTCCAGTGAGTGTCAGTGTAGTATGTGTGGGTAGAGTCCAGTGAGTGTCAGTGTAGTATGTGTGGGTAGAGTCCAGTGAGTGTCAGTGTAGTATGTGTGGGTAGAGTCCAGTGAGTGTCAGTGTAGTATGTGTGGGTAGAGTCCAGTGAGTGTCAGTGTAGTATGTATGGGTAGAGTCCAGTGAGTGTCAGTGTAGTATGTGTGGGTAGAGTCCAGTGAGTGTCAGTGTAGTATGTGTGGGTAGAGTCCAGTGAGTGTGCATAGAGTTGGTCAATATAAATAGTCACTACAGTCTGTAGCGCCATACATTCTGATGCCAAGCAGTTTCCATACAAGCAGTGTTGTAGCCAGTCAAGATGCTCTCAATGGTGCAGCTGTAGAACTTTTTGAGGATTTGAGGGCCCATGTCAAATCTTTTCAGCCTCCTGAGGGGGAAGAGGCGTTGTCATGTCCTCTTCACAACTGTGTTGGTGGGTTCGGACCATGATAGATCCTTAGTGATGTGGACACCGAGGAACTTGATGCTCTCAACCTGCTCCACTACAGCCCTTTCGTTGTGAATGGGGGCGTGCTCTGCCCTCCGTTTCCTGTAGTTCACGATCAGCTCCTTTGTCTTGCTGACGTTGAGGGAGAGGTTGTTGTCCTGGCAGCACACTGCCAGGTCTCTGACCTCCTTCATATAGTCTATAGTCTCATCGTTGTTGGTGATCAGGACTACCACCTTTGTGTCGTCGGCAAACTTAATGATGTTGGAGTCGTGTGCAGCCACACAGTCGTGGGTGAACAGGGAGTACATGACTAAATCTGCACCCCTGAAGGGCCCCCGTGTTGAGGGTCAGCATGGCGGATGTGTTGTTGCCTACCCTCACCACCTGGGGCCCGTCAGGAAGTCCAGGATCCAGTTGCAGAGGGAGACATTCAGTCTCAGGGTCCTTTGCTTAGTGGTGAGCTTGGAGGACACTATGGTGTTGAACGCTGAGCTGTAGTCAATGAGCCAGTAGGAGGCACTCTTTCCTCTGGTCTAAAAAATATCCCAATGCCCCAGGGCAGTGATTGGGGACATTGCCCTGTGTAGGGTGCCGTCTTTCGGATGGGACGTTAAATGGGTGTCCTGACTTTCTGAGGTTATTAAAGATCCCATGGCACTTATCGTAAGAGTAGGGGTGTTAACCCCGGTGTCCTGGCTAAATTCCCAATCTGACCCTCAAACCATCACGGTCACCTAATAATCCCCAGTTTACAATTGGCTCATTCATCCCCCTCCTCTCCCCTGTAACTATTCCCCAGGTCATTGCTGCAAATGAGAACGTGTTCTCAGTCAACTTACCTGGTAAAATAACGGATAAATAAAATAAAATAAATAAAATACCTAACCTTAACCCTTACCTTCACTATTCAGAGTTAATGCATAACCTTAACCCTTACCTTCACCATTCAGAGTTAATGCATAACCTTAACCCTTACCTTCACCATTCAGAGTTAATACCTAACCTTAACCCTTACCTTCACCATTCAGAGTTAATACCTAACCTTAACCCTTACCTTCACCATTCAGAGTTAATACCTAACCTTAACCCTTACCTTCACTATTCAGAGTTAATGCATAACCTTAACCCTAACCTTCACCATTCAGAGTTAATGCATAACCTTAACCCTTACCTTCACCATTCAGAGTTAATACCTAACCTTAACCCTTACCTTCACCATTCAGAGTTAATACCTAACCTTAACCCTTACCTTCACCATTCAGAGTTAATACCTAACCTTAACCCTTACCTTCACCATTCAGAGTTAATACCTAACCTTAACCCTTACCTTCACCATTCAGAGTTAATACCTAACCTTAAGAATTCGGAGTTGATGCCTAAACTTATCCTTAAACACTTCGATATTTTACGTTTGGAACAACTTCAAATTTGGCATTTCAGAAACGCGGATGAATGTCAAATTCTGATGTGAGACTGTGAAATCTTGTTGAACAGGTTAACTTGGCGTTCTTGGGCACAGGGACTATGGTGGTCTGCTTGAAACATGTAGGTGTTACATACACAGTATTGCAGTACAGCTCAGATTTGACTGTCTGTGCAATGTGGAATCATAATGTCTATGTATTCCACATTTAATTTTGCTGTGAGTGGTCTACTTTCTTTAGAAACTAGAAAATTAAGTTATTGTCTGTGTGTTTGATAGCTAAATGTATCCTGCTGGGTGAACCCATAACTAACCTCTGACCACCCCTCAGGTGCCTCCTGTAATGGCGACCTTGTTCCCAGAATGCCTCACAGAAAGATTCTCTGGGATGGCGTTACCCATGGAGGTCGGACTTCGTCTCTGCGGTCAACTCCAGTGTTACACAGGAACTGGGACCACAGTACGACTGGGTCTAACACGGTCAGAACACAACATAACCACTCAGCACCATTATCTCAAAGAAACTACCATGTACATGAGTTTCTTTTTTCACATCATGTATGTATCACCAGGCTGTAGCATAACCGGCCGTGATTGGGAGTCCAATAGGTCGGCGCACAATTGGCCCAGCGTCGTACTGGTTTGGCCGTTGTAGGCCGTCATTGTAAATAAGAATTTGTTGTTAACTGACTTGCCTAGGTAAATAAAGGTTAAATAGCTTTTTTAAATGTCTGTTCACCTATTCTACAACATACACCTGAGCTTAGTCTATGATAACAGAAACCATGTTGCTGATGTCACCCTGTCCTCTCTGCTCTAATTTAACGCCCAGGTCAGAGTTTGTGTCCAGGCTAGAATCCCTGAGGTCCGCTGGCTGGCTGGACAGACTAACGGTAGCCATGGCAACCCAGTTCACCCTCTACAGCCCCCCCACCAACCTGTTCAACAGTGTGAACCTGATGGCCGAGAGATTACCTGGTGGAGCTTTGCACACCTCCGCCCGTGTCCAGTCAGCTAGGGTCTACCATTCACCTACTGTATGGGACTACTTCAGTATGGCATGTCAGGTAACACCATAACACTCCTAGTCCCTAGCCCCATCCTCTAACTAACCTCTACCATATCCCCTAACATCTAGCCCAGTGGTGGGAAAGTGTTTGGCTAGAGGGCCACATAGGGACATTTAATAGTGAAGACATCAAAACATGTACTAACCAAAAAAATGTTAAACAAATCAATATATATTTGTGATTTTTTAGATTCTTCAAAGTATCCACCCTTTGCCTTGATGACAGCTTTGCACACTCTTGGCATTTTCTCAACCAGCTTCACCTGGAATGCTTTCCCAACAGTCTTGAAGGAGTTCCCACATATACTGACCACTTGTTTGCTGCTTTTCCTTCACTCTGCGGTCCAACTCATCCCGAACCATCGCAATTGGGTTGAGGTCGGGTGATTGTGTAGGCCAGGTCATCAGATGCAGCACTCCATCACTCTCCTTCTTGATTAAATAGTCCTCACACAGCCCGGAGGTGTGTTGGGTCATTATCCTGTTGAAAAACAAACAGGATTGCATATCGCTGCAGAAAGCTGTGGTAGCCATGCTGGTTAAGTGTGCCTTGAATTCTAAATAAATCACAGACAGTGTCACCAGCAAAGCACCACCACACCATGACACCTCCTCATTCATGCTTCACGGTGGAAAACACACAGAGATCATCCGTTCACTTACTCTGCGTCTCACAAAGACATGGCGGTTGGAACGAAGAATCTCAAATTTGAACTAATCAGACCGAAGGACAGATTTCCACCGGCCTAATGTCCATTGCTCATGTTTCTTACCCCAAGCAAGTCTCTTCTTCTTATTGCTGTCCTTTTAGTAGTGGTTTCTTTGCAGCCATTCAGCCATGAAGGCCTGATTCCCACAGTCTCCTCTGAACAGTTGATGTTGAGATGTGTCTGTTACTTGAACTCTGTGAGGCATTTATTTGGGGTGCAATCTAAGGTGCACTTAACTCTAATGAACTTATCTTCTGCAGCAGAGGTAACTCTGGGTTTTCCTTTCCTGTGACGGTCCTCATGAGAGCCAGTTTCATCATAGCGCTTGATGGTTTTTGCGACTGCACTTGAAGAAACTTTAAAAGTTCTTGAAATGTTCCGCATTGACTGACATTCATGCCTTAAAGTAAAGATGGACTGTTGTTTCTCTTTGCTTATTTGAGCTGTTCTTGCCATAACATGGACTTGGTCTTTTACCAAATAGGGCTATCTTCTGTGTACCACCCCTACCTTGTCACAACACAACTGATTGGCTCAAATGCATTAAGAAGGAAAGAAAGTCCGTATATTAACTTTTAACGAGTCACACCTGTTAATTGAAATGCGTTCCAACACATGAGTGTGCAAAGCTGTCATCAAGGCAAAGGGTGGCTACTTGGAATCATCTCAAATATATTACTACATGATTCCATATGTGTTATTTCATCGTTTTGATGTCTTCATTATCATTCTATAATGTAGAAAATACTAAAAATAAAGAAAAATCCTTGAATGAGTAGGGTTGTCCAAACTTTTGACTGGTACTGTATATTATGTGTTTACTCAAACCTTCTGCGGCCTGGATTGAATGGACTCACGCGCAGGAGTTTTCCCACCCCTGATCTCTTCCCTCCACGAGAACCCCCCACATTCAGTCAGATAGCGTCTGGTCTTCCATCCACTGTCACACAGGACTACTAGCAACAAGCAGTGTGAAGTGAACTGTGAGCAGTGAATTGTGAGCTGAGCTAAAACAGAGGCCCATTCTATTAGTCTTATCTCAGACATGAAGGCCAATGATATCTGAAGGTGAATATGAGCTGTAGCTTTGTTTGCCTTCATCTCTCCTCTCCAGCTCCTTTTTTTCCTCGTCTCTCTGGGCCAGCTCGTCCTCCAGATCTGTTCTGCTGGAGAGAAAGGCATGCTGGGATACTTGAGAGACCCCCAGAGTTGGCTCCAGGTGAGAGAGAACCCCCTCCCTTCTCTCATACAGTATATACAGCAATACATTCTCTGTAAATCTGGGTTTGCTCACTGTAGTTGTCTGAGTCCTCTAGCTCAAGCTAGCCTCTTCATACTCAGTACTAAGCAAACCACACTGAACTTTATACCCTACAAACATTTCTCTCAGTAGGAATTTTCTTTCTGTTTGTTTAGCAATAATAGGTCAGTTTGCCCTTCTCTCTGTCTCCCTCCAGGTCAGTATACTCCTGGTAACCCTTCTCTCTGTCTCCCTCCAGGTCAGTATACTCCTGATAACACCTCTCTGTCTCCCTCCAGGCCAGTATACTCCTGGTAACACTTCTCTCTGTCTCCCTCCAGGCCAGTATACTCCTGGTAACACCTCTCTGACTCCATCCAGGCCAGTATACTCCTGGTAACACCTCTCTGTCTCCATCCAAGCCAGTATACTCCTGGTAACACTTCTCTCTGTCTCCCTCCAGGCCAGTATACTCCTGGTAACACCTCTCTGTCTCCCTCCAGGCTAGTATACTCCTGGTAACACCTCTCTGTCTCCATCCAGACTAGTATACTCCTGGTAACACCTCTCTGTCTCCCTCCAGGCCAGTATACTCCTGGTAACACCTCTCTGTCTCCCTCCAGGCCAGTATACTCCTGGTAACACCTCTCTGTCTCCATCCAGGCTAGTATACTCCTGGTAACCCTTCTCTCTGTCTCCCTCCAGGTCAGTATACTCCTGGTAACACCTCTCTGTCTCCCTCCAGGCCAGTATACTCCTGGTAACACCTCTCTGTCTCCCTCCAGGCTAGTATACTCCTGGTAACACCTCTCTGTCTCCCTCCAGGCCAGTATACTCCTGGTAACACCTCTCTGTCTCCCTCCAGGCCAGTATACTCCTGGTAACCCTGGTGTACTACATATACTACATCTATCAGTCCATTCTGAATCTGGAGGTCGTTGACCTGCTGCAGCTACACGACTTTAAGATGCATGTGGATGTCAGCTTACTGTCTACCTGGGAACAGGTGAGAATGGGAGAGAGTGAGGTGTATGTGTGTAAGATGATGATGATGATGATGATGATGATGAGTCCTCTGTATCTCCAGCACACCCATACACTGCGTGGCATACTGCTCTTCCTCCTGGTGGTGCGGTGTATGTGTTTGTCGGGGGTTAACAGAACCATGGCCGCCTCAGTGACTCTACTCAGACTCGCCTTCTCCAGACTTCTCTGGCCAATGGTAAACAACCAACAGACACTGCAACCTTTCACCTTCTACCTTAACTACAAACAGTCCACATGGAAACTATTTAAAATATAATAATCCTAATTTAAATGTTTTTTAAAGAAGTTTCAATTAACAGTTCAGTACTTCAGGTAAAAGTTAATTGGTTAAAATTCACCCTTTGTTTCTAGAGTGTGTCCTAATGTTTATACCGTTTCTATTCCGTCCCCAGCTGTCAGGAGTTGTTCTGTTGGTGGCTCTGTCCTCTGTGGGAAACCTGCTGCTCCTGAGGAGGTCCTGGGGGTCCAGCTCCCTGCCCCACTCCGTCTTCACACTCCTGTCTCTCTCCAGGGGCCAATTGGGCTCCCGGGCCCCCTCCCTGCCTGTGGCCTCTCAGCCCCACCAGCTCCACAGCCCCAACAGCCTGTCTTTGTCTTTCTACCATGGAGCTCTCTGTCTCACCCTCACTATGGCCTGGACAGCAGTGGTACTCATTAAACTTTTTGAAACACTTTTTATAATACTGTTTTTGTAAGGTGTGTGCGTACTGGTAGCGAAGTCCGGTGCAGGAGAGCAGAGATTTGTGAGCAAAAGTGCAAAATGCGCAAAAACAGTCACAAGAATTGTTTAACAATAAACATCTTTGTGAAATACCACAGGAAAAACAAACCAGTCTGGCGCGTCAACAACAAACACGTAACACAAACACATGAGGGGGAACAGAGGAATAAATACGCCGAACCCCGCCCGAACAAGGAGAGGAGGAGTTTTTAAACACTTTTTATAATACTGTTTTTAAACACTTTTTATAACACTGTTTTTAAACACTTTTTATAACACTGTTTTTAAACACTTTTTATAATACTGTTTTTAAACATTTGTGTTTGATAAAATCCTTGACATAAATCAACTAGTTTCCAAGGCGATCCAGAGACAACAAACATACACGCGGTCTACCCTACAGTACTGTGTGTATACATCACCCTGTACTTTGTTGTTGCTTTATCCAGCCCTAGCAAGCTACATCTGTCTGCTGTAAACCCTCTGCTCCTGTCTGTCTGTCTGTCTGTCTCTAGTTGACTGGAATCGTCTCCTCGTTAGTGAGAGCTGCTAAACTAGCTGGTAGGAGGAGGAGCCTACTGACTCTCTGTGACGTGGTTGGCTACGTCAGGGGTCGGGCAGCTGTGCTCATTGGCCAACGCAGACAGAGATGGACAGATAGCCATGCCCACAGGAGAGTGAGTGACCTTTGACCTCCATGTTAATGTCCCAAAGCTAGTTTTGAAGATAGGACTGCTTTGCTTTGACTGTGAATGAAAGCAGAGAACAACCTTGTGGTTTAGATTGAGGTATGGAAGGGGTTAACTGGCTGATATCTATTTTTTCTCCTCAGAGTTTTTACCTGGAGGAATGTGAGAGCCTGGTGGATGAGCTGCAGTTTAGACTAAATGCCTTCTCTAACAGTCTGCACCACACCCTACATCCTAAAGATATATTCTCCCCCACCCAGAGCCCCTCCAGCCTGGCCTCACAGGTGGGCACACCCACACTGTCTGAACCAACCTGCCAGTGTATATATGATTTAGGCATAACCTTTGAATATGTAAGCCTCTGTGAAGCAATCTAGGTGGAGTTAGTTAGACATATTCCACTTTCAATTTGAACTGACCACCATCTCATGAGCTGTCCCTGATTCCAGCACAGTTTTAAGGGTGTGCGTTTCTTTTGTAGCGCTCTGCTGCCAGTGAAACAGCACACGTGACTGAAGAAACACTTCTCAATGATCCCCCTGACATCACCAACCTCCCACTGACCTCCAGGGAACACTCACCTGACGCACACCACTACAGGTAAAACCACAACTAAATATAATTCACATCAAAAACAGCATAAGCCTGCCATAGAATGGCAGAGGTGATTCACTGAACTATGTTCGCCCAGTGACTACTTGATTATTTGAGTTTATGTTTAGGCTTTAGCTCAGTTAGTTAGCATAGCCCTAAGTCACTCAGATGGCCTGGGTTGTTAACCAGTCGTTTTTATTTCCATCCCAGGTCTCAGCTTGAGTTGGAGACCCTCCACCATCTGCAGCAGTCAGGCCAGAGGAGGCAGACCCCAGCCCCAGCTGGGGGACTCTCAAGTAGGGTTGGGCCATCCGTCAGTCCCCTGCATAGTGGAGCACCAGGGTGGATCTCCCGAGAGCACCCATCAGACAGAAACCTCCAGATCTCCACCTCCATAGGGGGGCCAAGCTACGTCTCCTCCCCAGATTCGGTGCATTTAGCTGAGGCTCGGACATGGGACAACATGCCTCAGATCCAGAGCCTAACAGGCTGGATAGATAATCAGCTGGTTAAGACTATGGTTCTGGAGAATCAGATCAGCCACTGGACCACTGTCGGTCGGTCTGGTAAGAAGAGCCACAGAAGTCCCAGAAACACCCAATGGGCTACAGTAGAAGGGCCAAGCTCCAGATATACCACTGCTTCTGGGGTGATGGAGGGCCATGGAGGGCCACACAGGGCTGTGGTGGAGGTTATGGTCCATGGGAGCCCGGAGACTGAGCCAGAAGAGGAGGGATTCCTAGGGACAGTCAGACAGTGCTGGGGTTGACACTGTATGTCAAGTCTAATGAATGAATGAGTGAAATAATGAATTATCTTCATCAATATGCTATTCAAGAGGGATATTGTGAAAAAATTATGTTTAAATACTCTGTGTGGAGGGAATCAGGCTTAATTACAAGTATTCAGTAGGCCACTGCTTGTGTCACCATGTCTATTTTCAAAAACATTAAATAAACAATGTGCCCTGGTTGTAAAACAAATAAATAAATGGTGTGTAAAATACATTCTCAAATAAATGGTGTGCAGGATAGGGTGAGGGGAGCGCACACTGTTTCTTGAAAGAATGAACATTACAACATGGCTCACTGACTAACTAATATGTTTACAGGACAGCTGCATTGTTGCAGCAATCCAGAGACGGTCCTTGCACAATAAATAAATAAACCTCTTCATTATCCTGTTGATATCAAAAGTACTAGTCCAACTTTTTCTTGTTTTACTGTTCACTCTGTTGAAAAACAGTAGTCTATTCAGTCCAATGACATTACAATAATTGGTCAACTATCCAATGGCACCCTCGAACGTACAGGATCCAGGAATTAAGTGGCGGTACGCAATTGGAGGAAAACCGACGATGACAGCCAATTAGAACGTGGCAAGTCAGACAAATTCAATTTCGGGAGGTGGGGAGCGTGATTTCTGAAGTCTTTCTAGTTTGTATGAAGCCACAAGCCAAATATCAGTTTAACTTCACTTCAGGAATGATCAAGCGCAACAGAGATTGCTAATAATAGACCCATGTTATTATATTCATCAGTTACTAGCTTAAAGGGAGAAGTCTCACTCGTTACACGGATAGCATCCCATTGGAAAACCTGACAATGAGAAAGATAGCACTGCTGCTAATTGTCTTGCTTGGCGTTGCCCACTTTGCCACTGTTATCCAATGTGAAGAAGATGGTAAGTAGTGAGCTAACGTTAACTAGTAATGAATAAGTTTGCCAGTTCGTGTACACGCTAGCTAGCTGGCTTCTTCTGTCGTTATAATTAGCCAGTCAGCTCGTATTCGCGAGCTAGTTGGGTGACTAGCTAGCTAATTATTAACTGCTGGCTAGCTTTTATAGAATGTTGTGCGTACTCCGTAACGTTACAGCTCTTATGACTAATTGCATAACATTTGGTCATTGGACATCCCATTTATTTAACCTTGTGAGGAAAGTGCCCCGACGCTGCACAAATGCTCAGTTTAAACGCAAATACACATTGCACGCGATACAGTTTAGAAAGATTTGGAACTTAACTGCTATAGGAATGACAAACATTTCTAAAACTAAAGATACAATTACTGTACTCAGTGTAATCCATCCACCGGACAGGTGTGGTATATCAATACCAATACACAAGTGCACCTTGTGCTGGGGAAAATAAAAGGCCACTCTAAAATGTGCAGTTTTGTCACACAACACAATGCCACAGATGTCTCAAGTTGAGGGAGTGTGTGATTTGGCATGCTGACTGCAGGAATTTCAGGAGAGCTGATAATTTATTGTTAATTTCTCTTCAAAAGCTGCTTCCAACATTTTAGAGAATTTGCAGTATGTCCAAACTGCAGAACATGTGTAACCATGCCAGCCCAGGACCACAGCTGGCTTCTTCATGTGTGGGATCGTCTGGCAAGCAACCCGGACAGCTGATACAACTGTGGGTTTGCACAACCAAAGAATTTCTGCACAAACTGTCAGAAACCGTCTCAGGGAAGCTCATCTATGTGCTCGTCGTCCTCACCAGGGTCTTGACCTGACTGCAGTTCGGCATTGTAACTGACTTCAGTGTGCAAATGCTCACCTTTGATGGCCACTGGCATGCTGGAGAAGTGTGCTTTTCACAGATGAATTACGGTTTCAACTGTAACGGGCAGAATGCAGACAGCCTGTGTGGTGTTGTGTGGGTGAGAAGTTTGCTGATGTTGTGAACAGTGTCTCACGGTGGGGTTATGGTATGGGCCGGCATAAGCAATGGACAACAAACACAATTGCATTTTATCAATGGCGATTTGAGTGCACAGATACTGTGATGAGATCCTGAAATGGTCACACCAGATACTGACTGGTTTTATGATCCACCATACCATTTTTAAGGGATCTGTGACCAACAGATGCATATCTATATTCCCAGTCATGTGAAATCCATAGATTAGGGCCTAATGAATTTATTTCAATTTACAGTTCATACAGTAGAAGGAACTACAAACTCAGTAAAATCTTAAATTGTTGCATGTTGCATTTATTTTTGTTAATTGTATGTTCCATGCTTTCAGCTGAGAACCCAAAAGGTGGGCCTGCTGTAAGCTCCCCTGGGTTTGAGAGCTAGGTTTTGTTGCAACGCAAACCCAACTGCGCTGTCCTGACTTGTTGCTAGACGTTCTGTTGATTTCAGTGTTATCAATGATGTTTGCAGAAGTCGATGAGGTTGATGACAGTGACGATGAAGAGGATGATGAAGATGATGGAACAGAGGTGAAGGATGAGAACGGAGTGTTGGTCCTGACCGACAACAACTTTGACACGTTCATGGAGGGCAAGGACACTGTGCTGGTAGAGTTTTATGCCCCATGGTAAGTTTGCGTAAAGGGAGAGTTGACAATAAGAAGTCAATATTTGTCAGTCATTGGCGACGTGTCCATCCACATCTATTGTGCAGCTCTTGGTAGCCGATAATGCAGTGTGAAAAACGGAAGGCCTTCATCTCAAATTCATGGGATATATGCACCATTGAAATCATTTTCCCCTTGATTGACACTTCTCTAATCTGTTCTCCTCCCCTCTCCCAGGTGTGGCCACTGTAAGCAGTTTGCTTCTGAGTATGAGAAGATCGCCCAGAGTCTGAAAGAGAATGACCCCCCTATCCCTGTGGCCAAGGTGGATGCGACCAAGTCCAGTTCCTTAGCAAGTAGATTTGAGGTGTCGGGATATCCCACCTTCAAGATCATGAAGAAGGGGGAGCCTGTGGAGTACGATGGCGCCAAGAATGAGCAGGGTAGGACAACCACTTACAAGACTGAGCTGGTAGCCTGGCTGTGTTTCTATATTTGACTACGCTAGTACATCTTGGCCTTGTTTGACTAAAGCGGAAACAGACTGGTACACAGGCTACTATCTTAGTTTCACTTCAGTAGCATTGGTAATATTATAACTGTGATTGTGTTTCAGTAATTGTGGCTCGAGTGAAAGAGGTGGCCCAGCCAGACTGGAAGCCCCCTCCTGAGGCAACCCTGGTGCTGACCAAGGACAGCTTTGACGATGTGGTCAACAACGCTGACATCATCCTGGTGGAGTTCTACGCCCCATGGTCAGTCAGTCTACCCCCAGACAACGTTTAGGATGCATCTCAATGATCTAGTCACTTCATGTCCTTGTCTCCTCATCTGCACTGGTCTAACGCATTAAATATATCACTTCCTTTGTGTTTTCTATCTAGTAAAGGAGTGGAGGTGATAAAATAGCTTTATATGAAGCTTCATGACTGTTCCTGCCTAACAAAGCGTTATGGTGCTGTTTTAACTGTCCCTCCAGGTGTGGCCACTGTAAGCAGCTGGCTCCAGTGTATGAGAAGGCAGCCAAGGACCTGAGCCAGCGCTCTCCTCCCATCCCCCTGGCCAAGGTAGACGCCACCCAGGAGAAGGACATTGCCATCCGTTTCGGGGTGTCGGGGTACCCCACCCTCAAGATCTTCAGGAAGGGGAAGGCCTTTGACTACAACGGACCCAGAGAGAAGAGTGGTATGTCCACACTTCAGACACTACCCAATAACTAAATATATCTGTTAACATTATGGATTTTAGGACGTGTCCCATTGTAATGATATAGCCAAGTGTTCTAACTATTCTGTGTGTTCTCTCTGTGTAGGAATTGTTGACTATATGAGCGAGCAGGCAGGGCCTCCCTCCAAGCAGGTGCAGATGGTGAAACAGGTGTCAGAGTTTATCAAAGATGGTGACGACGCTGTCATAGTGGGTGTGTTTTCCTCGGAGCAGGATACGACCTACGACCTCTACCTAGAGGCCTGTAAGTATTCAATAATTTTTAATTAACAATGCTTTGGTGTACACAGTGCAGGGTGCACAAGGCGCTTCAAGTACTGGAATACCTTGAAAATCTGACATTTTCTGAAGTTGGTACTTATATTTAATCCGTTTTAGAGTAAGGCTTTAATTTAACAAAATGTGGAAAAAGTCAAAGGGTCTGCATATATATAAAAAATAACAGGAGACACCTGTCTGATTAATGCCTGTCTCAGTGGACTAATACATTGCAGAGGCTGAGGATGGCTCACCAGTAGTTTACCATTAATTTCTCATCTGCAATGTTTGTTTGGTTTACAGTAATTTGTTAATGTATTCAATTATGAGTTTTTTACCATTCTCATTGTCTGAGTGGACACTTCGTTTGCAGACTGCACAACCTAGGCTACACTTGTGAGGAACAAGTTTTCATACCATTTACGTGTTTGGTTGGAGCGCTCTTGTCAATGTTGCGTAAGGACGCGCACCAGATTACCCATAGAAGTAGGCCTAGGCTACCTGGCCTGCATGTAAAGTATAGGCCAATAAACTTGCACATCTGATAGTGATGGTGAATTCTCACATTTTTCTTCACCTCAAACGGCACGTAATCAATCTGTTTTTACATGCATTGAGAAAGACTACGTTGAGGAATGATTGTCAATTTGTAAATGTTTCAGCTCTTTTGATAACCACTCAGCACAATGGCGGGAGGGGCGAGCAGGCAGGCAATGTCATGCTCTGATCCGGTGGAAAAGTAATAGAATAGGCCTACCTGATCACTTATCCCTTGCACAAATAGCCTACAGCTATGTCAGTCCAGAGCTCACTGGTACAGGAAACTGAGGGCCCAGAATATTCTATACAATATTGCAAGTTTGCTAGCACCAACTTCAGGCTGGACCTAGTTGATACAATGTTTAAAGTTCCTTGTAGAAAGGCCATGCGTCGCCAATGTGATTCATAGTATATTTATTTTTATCACGGTATTTTCTACCTGCAGGCTACACTTTTATTTGTTGGCTTTCTGGAGGCTATTTTTACATTGTTTGCAGTAGAAGTTACTTTTAGAATTTTGATTAACCACATGATGATTTTCAGATACGAAGACTATTATACACTGCTCAAAAAAAATAAAGGGAACACTAAAATAACACATCCTAGATCTGAATGAATGAAATTCTTATTAAATACACTTTTCTTTACATAGTTGAATGTGCTGACAACAATCACACAAATGATCAATGGAAATCAAATTTATCAACCCATGGAGGTCTGGATTTGGAGTCACTCAAAATTAGTGGAAAACCACACTACAGGCTGATCCAACTTTGATGTAATGTCCTTAAAACAAGTCAAAATGAACGGCCTCCCGGGTGGTTAAGGGCGCTGTACTGCAGCGCCAGCTGTGCCATCAGAGTCCCTGGGTTTGCGCCCAGGCTCTGTCGTAACCGGCCGCGACCGGGAGGTCCGTGGGGCGACGCACAATTAGCCTAGCATCGCCTGAGTTAGGGAGGGCTTGGTCTGTAGGGGTGTCCTTGTCTCATCGCGCACCAGCGACTCCTGTGGCGGGCTGGGCGCAGTGTGCGCTAACCAAGGTGGCCAGGTGCACGGTGTTTCCTCCGGCGCATTGGTGCGGCTGGCTACCGGGTTGGATGCGCGCTGTGTTAAGAAGCAGTGCGGCTTGGTTGGGTTGTGTATCGGAGGACGCATGACTTTCAACCTTCGTCTCTCCCGAGCCCGTACAGGAGTTGTAGCGATGAGACAAGATAGTAGCTACTACAATTGGATACCACAAAATTGGGAGAAAAAGGGGTAAAAAAAACACACAAAAAAACACACAAGTCAAAATGAGGCTCAGTAGTGCCTGTATGGCCTCCACGTGCCTGTATGACCTCCCTACAACGGAACGGGTGGGACAGTCCATAGCATCAATGCCTTGCACTGCTGACACACTCCAGCCACATGAGGTCTAGCATTGTCTTGCATTAGGAGGAACCCAGGGCCAACCGCACCAGCATATGGTGAGATCCTCAAGGGAGTCTGAGGATCTCATCTCTGTACCTAATGGCAGTCAGCTACCTCTGGCGAGCACATGGAGGGCTGTGCGGCCCACCAAAGAAATGCCACCCCACACCATGACTGACCCACCGCCATGTGTGGCGAATTTGCCAATCTTGGTTTTCTCTGGCAAATGCAAAACGTCCTGCACGATGTTGGGCTGTAAGCACAACCCCCACCTGTGGACGTCGGGCCCTCATACCACCCTCATGGAGTCTGTTTCTGACCGTTTGAGCAAACACATGCACATTTGTGGCCTGCTGGAGGTCATTTTGCAGGTCTCTGGCAGTGCTCCTTGCACAAAGGCGGAGGTAGCGGTCCTGCTGCTGGGTTGTTGCCCTCCTACGGCCTCCACGTCTCCTGATGTACTGGCCTGTCTCCTGGTAGCGCTTCCATGCTCTGGACACTATGCTGACAGACAAAGCAAACCTTCTTGCCACAGCTCGCATTGATGTGCCATCCTGGATGAGCTGTACTACCTGAGCCACTTGTGTGGGTTGTAGACTCCATCTCATGCTACCACTAGAGTGAAAGCACCGCCAGCATTCAAAAGTGACCAAAACATCAGCCAGGAAGCATAGGAACTGAGAAGTGGTCTGTGGTCACCACCTGCAGAACCACTCCTTTATTGGGGGTGTCTTGCTAATTGCCTATAATTTCCACCTGTTGTCTATTCCATTTGCACAACAGCATGTGAAATTTATTGTCAATCAGTGTTGCTTCCTAAGTAGACAGTTTGATTTCACAGAAGTGTGATTGTCTTGGTGTTACATTGTGTTTAAGTGTTCCCTTTATTTTTTTGGAGCAGTGTATATGAAATGTAACTGTTCCATGGAAATGTGCATATGACAATCATAACTGGCATGCAGTTTGGTAGAAATGGTAAGATAAATTGGCATTCTAAATTGAAAAGTTTGACCCCTGTAGAAAGCTACCTACTGGTAACTTCAGGAGCTTACTGGCAGAATCTGCCAAGGCCAGCTGGAAGAGGTTCGGGAACAGTTTTTTTTTAAATATATAAAACAACAACATTCTGGGGAACCTTAAGTTCTACTCAATAAGGTTGTGGCGATGAACTTTTAAAAATTGATGGTCCTTGAAAATAAATATTAGTGCTTGAAAAAGTACCTAAGTCCTTGAATTTGACTTGCCACGGTCTGTACGAACCCTGAGTGACTATACATAGCATGCTATATGTTTAGTATTGAGGGTGTATAGGAAATTCCTGCGCTCCTGTTGAGGCTTTCTAATGGGGGATCAATAGTGATTGTACTGTGTTCCCCTCCTATCTGTCCTCCCAGGTCATGTTCTTAGAGAGGACTTCAAGTTCCTCCATACCTTCAGTTCAGACTTGGCCAAGCTCCTCAAGGCCTCCCCCGGCCAGGTCGTCATGGTGCAGCCTGAGAAGTTCAGGTCCAAGTATGAGAAAGCTTCACACACACTTACAATCAAAGTAAGTCTGTCCACAAGGTGTGCTTGTCTAACCTCAAGTAGACTTCAATGAAGCATGCTCTCCTGACCTAAGAAAATGCTGAAATTATTTGCATGTTTTAATGTATGATCTCATAACCTGGCCTCTCTCCTTTTCAGGACTCCACAGAGGTGTCTGAGGTGCAGGACTTTTTTAAGAAACACATCCTGCCACTGGTGGGTCACAGGAAACAGAGCAACGATGCTAAACGCTACACTAAGAGACCGCTGGTCGTTGTCTACTACGGTGTGGACTTCGGCTTCGACTTCAGGAAAGGCAAGTGTCCTCAACCCCTTATTTCCTAGATTGTGTGAATATTGTCTAAAGCTGCGTAGCTTCCATAATACCTTTCTTGACATGCTGAAGAGCTGGAACACAAGCCTGCACTACCAGTAGCTCTCCCCCAGGACCGGCGGTTGGACAACCTTGGCGGTGTTAATTGCAGCCCATCTCATGCCTCATGTCTAACTCCTTCTATTTATTTTCTAGCCACCCAATTCTGGAGGAGCAAGGTTCTGGAGGTGGCCAAGGATTTCCCGGAATACACCTTTGCAATCGCTGACGAGGAGGACTATTCAGATGAGCTGAAGAGCCTGGGGCTCAGCGACAGCGGGGAGGAAGTCAATGTGGGGATTCTGGGAGATGGTGGCAAGAAGTTTGCCATGGAACCTGAGGAGTTTGAATCTGAGGTGCTGAGGGAATTCATCATGGCCTTTAAGAAAGGTGAGCTTTACAGCAATTGTTATAAAATGTCACGACTTTAAACCACAGGATGTTGTATTGAGTTACATATTAACCTGAGTTGAGTACCTTGTCTGCAGCCAGCCAAATATCATCCGTATGTGACAGGTCTTTGCCAATATCGTGTAATGGACTATACATTAGTGTCCATTCTTCACCATGTCTGTGTCCATTCTTGTCTCTCCCTCTCTGTAGGCAAACTGAAGCCCGTCATCAAATCCCAGCCGGTGCCCAAGAACAACAAAGGCCCTGTGAAGGTAGTGGTTGGAAAGACCTTCGATGACATTGTCATGGATACCAAGAAAGACGTCCTGATCGAGTTCTACGCCCCGTGGTGCGGTCACTGCAAGAAGCTGGACCCTGACTATACCGCCCTGGGCAAAAAATACAAGAACGAGAAGAACCTCGTCATTGCCAAAATGGATGCCACGGCTAATGACGTGCCTCACGACAGCTATAAAACAGAGGGCTTCCCTACCATCTACTTTGCACCTAGCAACAGCAAGCAGAGCCCAATCAAATTTGAGGGTGGGGATAGAACCATAGAAGGATTTAGTAAGTTCTTGGAACAGCATGCCACAAAGTTATCACAGAGCAAAGATGAACTTTAAAAATCTCTTTCTGAGTAGCTAAGAACTTTAACCATGCCAGTGTAGAGACTACAAGTTCCAGGTGCCCTGGAGGAGCCGAGGGCAGACTGTCAATTCCAAATCAACCCTTCCTAGCCCCTACACCCTAGCCACCTATGTGCTAGTGTTTAGGGGGTTGGAGTTGATTTGAGTGTCCCCACAGAGGGCTGTTATTGAGTTTCTCTGATTTACCACATGTAAAATCTTTTTCTGTTCAAATCAAGAGATTCTGCTTTTGTTTTCCATGTCTAAAAGCATAGCCTTAGCCTTTTCAAATAAAACATGAACTGTGTGTTGTGTGGGGTGCATAATTATTCTCCTTGTCAGCTGTACTGAGGACACAGGATGGGTGAAAGCAAAATTAAGGAATGTCTGTCCTATTATATAGGATGGGAGTATTCAACTCTTACCCGACAAGGTCCTGAGCCTACTGGTTTTCTGATCTACCTGAATTAATTGCACCCCTTCTAAATCATTCCCTGATTAGAGGTTATTATATTAAGATTAATTGTTTTTAGATCCACTTTACTACATTTTAATTTCAAGTTTCATAACATTTTTCTATTTAGCTTTACTGTTGGACAGATGTGTGGGAGGCTAGGCTCCATGTATGTGTTGTATCAATTTTGTCCATTCCTGCAACTGTGGGGCATTTAATGCGTAAGGTGATGGGTCCGGTTTAAAGGTAGACTGCGAGAATACCTAGATGCACGACAAACTAGTGAGACAATATCTGCAACCAGGAGGGTTGAGCGACAACTTCTCTGCTGTGTGACACTTGCACATGTGCAGATAGTCTGTGTGGCAGAGTGCAGTCTTTCATGTTCTCATCTCAATGGCTGCTTTCAACTGGATCACTTTGAAAGGTGGTGACCACCTATTTTGGGGATAAAATTGTCCAACTTGGACCTACATGTCAACTGCATTAACCTTACAAAAATTGTGATCAAAGATGACGTTTTGACTGCAGTTGTCTACAGTTGCTCATCCTGCAGGGATTTCCTGCATTGCGTGAGGCTCTCTTGTCAACCAATTTGTTTGACCCACACGAATGTGACCAAAGACATGACAAACAACCAATTTGCACGGTGTACAGTAGCTATATATTCAAGTGATGAGGTTCTCACTGATTGTACGATGTCCACACATGGTTTCAGATTGTGAGTATGTGTGATGAATGGCAACACTCATGTTTCCTTTAGGGAGTCGTTGAAATTTACATTGTTACCTAATGGAAAATGCGGGAGGGTCATGTAATCCGTTAATCCCCGACCATAAATTACATGTAATCTGTTACATGTAAGGGATGACAAAAAAATTGATCTGTTACGTTACTAGCAAAACTATTGTAATCAGATTAGATACTTTCAAAGAACAAGATTACTTCGAGGATTACTTTCAAATTCGGAACGCATGTGAGGAAAAAACATCTGACTTGTTTTTTCAATGACATTGAGAAAGGCAGAGCCCCACATTTTTTGCAAAAACATAAATATATATTTTGGGGGGGCTTGCCTGTTTTGCTTGTTATTTTGGCATTAATACGTGTCACATATCGGAAATGTTTGCGAACAATGTAAAAAATAAATGAGTTAATAACGCCGCATACAAACATGGTCTCTTTTTTTTGTTTTCTTGAGTAAGGAAGCGTGATAGGTTAATTGATAATTTGAGTCAATTGGAGGTGTACCTGTGGGTGTACAGTGGGGCAAAAAAGTATTTAGTCAGCCACCAATTGTGCAAGTTCTCCCACTTAAAAAGATGAGAGAGGCCTGTAATTTTTTTAATCATAGGTACACTTCAACTATGACAGACAAAATGAGAGAAAAAAAATCCAGAAAATGACATTGTAGGATTTTTTATTAATTAATTTGCAAATTATGGTGGAAAATAAGTATTTGGTCACCTCTAATCTCGCACAGACCTGTAACTTCTTTAAGAGGCTCCTCTGTCCTCCACTCGTTACCTGTATTAATGGCACCTGTTTGAACTTATTAACAGTATAAAATACACCTGTCCACAACCTCAAACAGTCACACTCCAAACTCCACTATGGCCAAGACCAAAGAGCTGTCAAAGGACAACAGAAACAAAATTGTAGACCTGCACCAGGCTGGGAAGACTGAATCTACAATAGGTAAGCAGCTTGGTATGAAGAAATCAACTGTGGGAGCAATTATTAGGAAATGGAAGACATACAAGACCACTGATAATCTCCCTCGATCTGGGGCTCCACGCAAGATCTCACCCCGTGGGGTCAAAATGATCACAAGAACGGTGAGCAAAAATCCCAGAACCACACGGGGGGACCTAGTGAATGACCTGCAGCGAGCTGGGACCAAAGTAACAAAGCCTACCATCAGTAACACACTACACCACCAGGGACTCAAATCCTGCAGTGCCAGACGTGTCCCCCTGCTTAAGCCAGTACATGTCCAGGCCCGTCTGAAGTTTGCTAGAGAGCATTTGGATGATCCACAAGAAGATTGGGAGAATGTCATATGGTCAGATGAAACCAAAATAGAACATTTTGGTAAAAACTCAACTCGTCGTGTTTGGAGGACAAAGAATGCTGAGTTGCATCCAAAGAACACCATACCTACTCTGAAGCATGGGGGTGGAAACATCAATGAAAGAATGAATGGATGGGGCCATGTATTGTGAGATTTTGAGTGAAAACCTTCTTCCATCAGCAAGGGCATTGAAGATGAAACGTGGCTGGGTCTTTCAGCATGACAATGATCCCAAACACACCGCCCGGGCAACGAAGGAGTGGCTTCGTAAGAAGCATTTCAAGGTCCTGGAGTGGCCTAGCCAGTCTCCAGATCCCAATCTTTGGAGGGAGTTGAAAGTCTGTGTTGCCCAGCAACAGCCCCAAAACATCACTGCTCTAGAGGAGATCTGCATGGAGGAATGGGCCAAAATACCAGCAACAGTGTGTGAAAACCTTGTGAAGACTTACAGAAAACGTTTGACCTCTGTCATTGCCAACAAAGGGTATATAACAAAGTATTGAGATAAACTTTTGTTATTGACCAAATACTTATTTTCCACCATAATTTGCAAATAAATTCATTAAAAATCCTACAATGTGATTTTCTGGATTTCTTTTCTCATTTTGTCTGTCATAGTTGAAGTGTACCTATGATGAAATTACAGGCCTCTCTCATCTTTTTAAGTGGGAGAACTTGCACAATTGGTGGCTGACTAACTTTTTTGCCCCACTGTATTTCAAGGCCTACCTTCAAACACAGTGCCTCTTTGCTTGACATCATGGGAAAATCAAAATAAATAGGCCAAGACCTCAGGAAAAACATTGTGGACCTCCACAAGTCTGGTTCATCCTTGGGAGCAATTTCCAAACGCCTGAAGGTACCACATTCATCTGTACAAACAATAGTACGCAAGTATAGACACCATGGGACCACGCAGCCGTCATACCACTCAGGAAGGAGACGCGTTCTGTCTCCTATAGATGAACGTACTTTAGTGCGAAAAGTGCAAATCAATCCCAGAAAAACAGCTAAGGACCATGTGAAGATGCTGGAGGAAACGGGTACAAAACTAACTATATCCACAGTAAAACGAGTCCTATATTGACATAACCTGAAAGGGCACTCAGCAAGGAAGAAGCCTCTGCTCCAAAACCACCATAAAAAAAACTACGGTTTGCAACTGCACATGGGGACGAAGATCGTACTTTTTGAAGAAATGTCCTCTAGTCTGATGAAACAAAAATATAACTTTTTGGCCATAATGATTATTGTTTTGTTTGGAGGAAAAAGGGAGAAGCTTGCAAGCCGAAGAACACCATCCCAACCGTGAAGCACGGGGGTGGCAGAATCATGTTGTGGGGGTGCATTGCTGCAGGAGGGACTGGTGCACTTCACAAAATAGGTGGCATCATGTGGAAGGAAAATAATGTGGATATATTGAAGCAACATCTCAAGACATCAGTCAGGAAGTTAATGCTTGGTCGCAAATGGGTCTTCCAAATGGACAACGACCCCAAGCATACTTCCAGAGTTGCAGCAAAATGGCTTAAGGACAACAAAGTCAAGGTATTGGAGTGGCCATCACAAAGCCCTGACCTCAATCCTATAGAAAATGTGTGGGCAGAACTGAAAAAGTGTGTGCGAGGAAGGAGGCCTACAAACCTGACTCAGTTACACCAGCTCTGTCAGGAGAAATGGGACAAAATTCACCCAACTTTTTGTGGGAAGCTTGTGAAAGGCTACCCGAAACGTTTGACTCAAGTTAAATAATTTAAAGGCAGTGCTACCAAATACTAGTCGAGTGGATGTAAACCTCTGACCCACTAGGAATGTGATGAAAGAAATTAAATCTGAAATAAATCATTATCTCTACTATTATTCTGACATTTCACATTCTTAAAATAAAGTGGTGATCCTAACTGACCTAAGACAGGGAATTTTTACAATGATTAAATGTCAGGAATTGTGAAAAACTGAGTTTAA
This sequence comes from Oncorhynchus kisutch, assembly GCF_002021735.2. Taxonomy (NCBI): domain Eukaryota; kingdom Metazoa; phylum Chordata; class Actinopteri; order Salmoniformes; family Salmonidae; genus Oncorhynchus; species Oncorhynchus kisutch. The sequence continues at coordinate 67,631,991 of NC_034191.2, read as the reverse complement.
ATGTATTTGGTTAATGTGTATGTAAACTTCAACTGGACACTGCTCAAACAACACAATGTAACACCAAGTCAATCACACTTCTGTGAAATCAAACTGTCCACTTAGGAAGCAACACTGATTGACAATAAATTTCATATGCTGTTGTGCAAATGGAATAGACAACAGGTGGAAATTATAGGCAATTAGCAAGACACCCCCAATAAAGGAGTTTTTCTGCAGGTGGTGACCACAGACCACTTCTCAGTTCCTATGCTTCCTGGCTGATGTTTTGGTCACTTTTGAATGCTGGCGGTGCTTTCACTCTAGTGGTAGCACTCTAGTGGTAGTGCAGCTCATCCAGGAGGGCACATCAATGCGAGCTGTGGCAAGAAGGTTTGCTGTGTCTGTCAGCGTAGTGTCCAGAGCATGGAGGTGCTACCAGGAGACAGGCCAGTACATCAGGTGACGTGGAGGAGACCGTAGGAGGGCAACAACCCAGCAGCAGGACCGCTACCTCCGCCTTTGTGCAAGGAGGAGCACTGCCAGAGCCCTGCAAAATGACCTCCAGCAGGCCAGAAATGTGCATGTGTCTGCTCAAACGGTCAGAAACAGACTCCATTAGGGTGGTATGAGGGCGGGACGTCTACAGGTGGGGGTTGTGCTTACAGCCCAACACCGTGCAGGACGTTTGGCATTTGCCAGAGAACACCAAGATTGGCAAATTCGCGGCTGGCGCCCTGTGCTCTTCACAGATGAAAGCAGGTTCACACTGAGCACATGTGACCGACGTGACAGAGTCTGGAGACGCCGTGGAGAACGTTCTGCTGCCTGCAACATCCTCCAGCATGAACGGTTTGGCGGAGGTTCAGTCATGGTGTGGCATTTCTTTGGGGGGCCGCACAGAGCACCTCCATGTGCTCGCCAGAGGTAGCCTGACTGCCATTAGGTACCGAGATGAGATCCTCAGACCCCTTGTGAGACCATATGCTGGTGCAGTTGGCCCTGGGTTCCTCTTAATGCAAGACAATGCTAGACCTCATGTGGCTGGAGTGTGTCAGCAGTTCCTGCAAGAGGAAGGCATTGATGCTATGGACTGGCCCGCCCGTTCCCCAGACCTGAATCCAATTGAGCACATCTGGGACATCATGTCTCGCTCCATCCACCAACGCCACGTTGCACCACAGACTGTCCAGGAGTTGGCGGATGCTTTAGTCCAGGTCTGGGAGGAGATCCCTCAGGAGACCATTTGTCACCTCATCAGGAGCATGCCCAGGCGTTGTAGGGAGATCATACAGGCACGTGGAGGCCACACACACTACTGAGCCTAATTTGGACTTGTTTTAAGAACATTACATCAAAGTTGGATCAGCCTGTAGTGTGGTTTTCCACTTTAATTTTGAGTGTGACTCCAAATTCAGACCTCCATGGGTTGATAAATTTCATTTCCATTGATCATTTTTGTGTGATTTTGTTGTCAGGACATTCAACTATGTAAAGAAAAAAGTATTTAATAAGAATATTTAATTCATTCAGATCTAGGATGTGTCATTTTAGTGTTCCCTTTATTTTTTTGAGCAGTGTATATCCTTAGCTCTGTCTATTAATCTGAGAGTGGTTACATTTCTCCAGGCCCATCCCTCAGCTTTTAACCAAAACAGAGTCGGGGGGGGGGGGGGGGGGGGGGTTGTTATTGTTTCATCTGTGGATTTGCACTCATAACAGCTGCATATTATCAAGATATAAAGGGTCACCAACAAAAAGGTAAACAATAAACCTATAGCAAATGCAGCATACGGCATTCATTTTTCACACGTCAAAAGCACTTTTCGGTAGTGCTGAAAGCATGACATTACATGAGCTCAGCATTTATTTTTAAACACAAATCAATGAGCCCAATCCGTCCTCCATGACAACAAAATCATAAACAACACAGTAGGGCTGGCTAATATGTCCTTCGTTTTTGGAGTTATGCTCAGGTTAAACAATTTGGCTAATCTGTACTTCCATATCTACAAATCCTATTCTTGAAGATCAAGGGGTATAACATTTATTGCAATGACTGTAATTCTGATAGACTTTGTTTTTTAATATAAAGATACAATTTGATTGTATTATTATATGTAGTAGAAAGCGATGGATTAAAAGAAGCCATCTTAACCAACCCATAAAGTAAAATGTAACATCCATATATGGCTAGCTATGTAAACTTTAATATTGATTTATCCTGCAATAGATTTTGTTCAATTGGTAACATAAATGTTGGTATTTTTCTAATTCTTCTTAAGGGGAAAGTCATCTAAAAGTATTTTGGATTTTTATTTAACTAGGCAAGTCAGTTAAGAAAAAAATTATTATTTACATTGACGGCCTACCACGGCCAAACCCTAACCCAGACGAAGCTGGGCCAATTGTGCGCCGCCCTATGGGACTCCCAATCACGTCCGATTGTGATTCAGCCTGGAATCAAACCAGGGTCTGTAGTGACACCTCTAGCACTGAGATGCAGTGCCTTAGACCACTGCACCACTCGGGAGCCCTGAATGTAATCAGATTACGACCGAGTCACGACCGAGTTCCAAACTACCTCTGGAAGCAAACTCTCCGTTCGTCAGGAGCTTCATGAAATGGGTTTCCATGGCCAAGTAGCCGCGCACAAGCCTAAGATCACCATGCGCAATGCCAAGCATCGTCTCCCATGCACAACGATGTATGGTGTAAAGCTCGCCGCCATTGGACTCTGGAGCAGTGGAAAAGCATTCTCTGAAGTGGTGAATCACGTTTCAACATCTGTCAGTCTGGGTTTGGCAGATGCCAGGAGAAAGCTACCTGCCCGAATGCATAGTGCCAACTGCAAAGCTTGGTGGAGGACGAAAAATAGTCTGGGGCTGTTTTTCATGGTTCGGGCTAGGCCCCTTAGTTCCAGTGAAGGAAAATATTAACGCTACAGCATACACTGACATTCTAGACGATTCTGTGATTCCAACTTTGTGGCAACAGTTTGGGAAAAGCCCTTTCCTGTTTCAGCATTACAATGCCCCAATGCACAACGAGGTCCATACAGAAATGGTTTGTTGAGATCAGTGTGGAATAACTGGACTGGCCTTGCACAAACCCCTGACCTCAACCCCATCGAACATCTTTGGGATGAATTGGAACTCCAACTGTGAGCCAGGCCTAATCACCCAACATCAGTGGCCGACCTCACTAATGCTTGTGGTTGAATGGAAGCAAATTCCTGCAGCAATGTTCCAACATCTAGTGTAAAGCCTCCCCAGAAGAGTGGAGGCTGTTGTAGCAGCAAAAGCAGCAAAAGTAGAAACAGTATTTTTATAGTAATTTATATTTATTTTGCAAGCTGTAGGCATTTTGAATTAAATGTGGAGTGGAGCTTATAGTTACGTATTCGGCAATCATAATTTACCTGAAAAACACAGTCTCCATCATTTGTTGCAATAAAGAAATAAAAAAATCTACCTGTCGAACTCATAAAATGTCTGTCTTTAGAAAATGTTTCCTATATCTGCCGTTTCCATTACACAAGTCGCAATGTTTTTTTTTGCGAAATTGCTTTTGTAGAATAAACCGGTGTCAATTGAAACCTGCCTAATGCCATGTTGATCTGAGCCTTGCTTTTGGAAAACCACTCCCCGACGATCGTCTAGTCGGTTGCTTTTGCCTTACTACTCAAACGCTCCCAGTATCTGGGTGCTGCTTGTGGCAACATCATCTAGCCAGGTCTACCTTTCAATTATAAAGTCTATCTTAAAAAAACTCTAAAGGATCGGACCCTTTTTTCAATATTCGCCTATAATGATGTGCCCAAATCTAACTGCCTGTAGCTCAGGCCCTGAAGCAAGGATATGCATATTCTTGATACCATTTGAAAGGAAACACTTGTGGAAATGTGAAAAGAATGTAGGAAAATATAACACATTAGATCTGGTAAAAGATAATACAAAGAAAGGCCATAATGTATTATTCCAACCCAGGTGCAATTTAGAAGAAACCTAGAGAGGAACCAGGCTATGTGGGGTGGCCAGTCCTCTTCTGGCTGTGCCGGGTGGAGATTATAACAGAACATGGTCAAGATGTTCAATGTTCATAAATGACCAGCATGGTCGAATAATAATAAGGCAGAACAGTTGAAACTAGTGCAGCAGCACAGTCAGGTGGAGGTTGAAACTGGAGCAGCAGCATGGCCAGGTAGACTGGGGACAGCAAGGAGTCATCATGTCAGGTAGTCCTGGGGCATGGTCCTAGGGCATTTCTGTTACATTATTTGTATCAAGACTGCCCAAATGTGCCTAATTTGTTTATTAAAAACTTTAAGTTCAAAACTGTGCACTCTCCGCAAACAATAGCTACTTTACTGTAATAGCTACTTTTAATTGGACAGTGCAGTTAGATTAACAAGAATTTAAGCTTTCTGCCAATATCAGATATGTCCATGTTCTGGAAAATGTTCATGTTACTTACAACCTCATGCTAATCATTCATCATTAGTTTTAGTTTCTGTTCTAGTTTACTATAATAACCTTGAGGGGAACACTGAAAAAAAGCAGTGGAACTGGCTTTGAGGTTCAGAGTTGAATTTGAGGGCTATAGAACACATGAGATGTGGTTTGTAAAATGAAAATATTGAATATTCTGTGCATACTGTAGACAATACTACCACAGATAGAACAATGAGACAGATATTTCTGTTCATTGAAAATATTTCACTGGATGTATAAATGTGAAGCATCCGCTTGGCGTTTCCAAAGCCAAGTGTCAGGCAGTGGGAAGTGGTGTCATACTTGAGTAAAAGTAAAAATACCTTAATATAAAAAGAGTAACCCAGTAAAATACTACTTGAGTAAAAGTCTAAAAGTATAAGATTTTAAATGTACTTAAGTACAGTTGTGGAAAAAGTACTCAATTGTCATACTTGAGTAAAAGTACAAAGTAAATGCTATACATCAAAGTCCTTATATTTAGCAAACCAGATGGCACAATTTCCTTTTTTATAACTTTTTTTTGACAGCTAGTGGCAACTCCAACATTCAGACATAATTTACAAAGGAAGCATTCATGTTTAGTGAGTATCTTGATAAGTGTGTGAATTTGATATTTTTCCTGCACTGCTAAGCATTCAAATTGTAACTAGTACTTTTGGATGTCAGGGAAAATGTATGGGGTAAAAAGTCCATCCTTTTCTTTATGGATTTTGGTGAAGTAAAAGCAGAGAAAAATATAAATAGTAAAGTACAGACACCCCAAAAAACGACTTAAGTGGTACACTAAACTATTATTTTTTTTTAAACGTAAGTACGTTACATGGCCGGCAGTGGGAGAAGATGCAGTGAGATGGATTTTGGCCGATTTTCTGCTTATTTTCTAATCAATGAAACAATTGATCTCAATACAGTTCTGTTCCCAAAACTAAAATATGCTATGAACAGAGTGGACAAAATTTTGTAGACTTTACATTTTGCTAAAGTTTTTTAAAAAGTGCATTGTTTAGGAGTGCAAATGCGAATTTAGTTCATGCACACACGCACTTCACAGTTAAATAAAGGTTAAATACATGTTTATAAAATGGACACGCGCACTTCAAACTAGGCGTTCCCTAACGGAAATATAAGCCCATAGGATCTCGCTAACTCGTGCTTGGCTCTGCCCACCTCCTTGCTAGTTCTGACTCATTCGTTCCCATTTGAAACGACGGGTTTTTGTCAATCTTGGTTTCGTTATAAAAATCTTTGCTATTACTGTATGAGCAAACCGAACTGTTCTGAACGAGGCCGATTCGTATCCCGGGCCATCTACCAATGAGCGTATGAGAAGGGCGGGACTTAGTAAACTGGATAACCCTAGCGGAGAGGAGGGCTCCTTCTCAATAATCTAAAGTGGCTCCCTCTCCTTGTCGACCTCCCTACATGATTACAAGTCTGTAAACACAGCCTAGCTGTAAAGTATGTACAAGAGGATGAATAAGAATTAGTTTTTACTGTCATGGGTAAGATGTCAATTGAATACTCAGGAAAGAGCTAGGGAGAATAATTGCTTACTCCTCGCGTCCTCTCTCCTTCCCAAAATCTATTAGATGAGAGCCACTTCTCCTTCAATGAGTTTTGAGAAGGAGGAGAGGGAAGCTAACGCAATAAGTAAGCAATTATCCTCCCTAGCTCTTTGCTGTCAGTGCATATAGAGAAAATGAGATGAGAGAAAGCGACTTTAGACTGTTGAGGCTATACCCGACCATAACAAGGTTACATGCCATGACCAGAATAAAAATAAAGCAGATATTTACGTTATACACTGTTTTCTACAATATAAAACACATCCGCCGTTAAGTACATTGCTTTGTACTAAACGGCTTTGCTACCAATATTTACTCATATCTACTGAAATTGTACATTACACATTTTCTCATGGATTATTAAATATGATATTACCATGATGAGGAGTCGTAATTGTAAATAGTTGCACATACATGTGGCACCAGGTAATAGAGTAAACAATTCGCATCTACATCTTTGCTAGGCATTTGTATCGTTGATAACCAAGAGAACAAAGGAAACTTCTCCACATGTCCCCCATTCCGGGGCCCCGTTGTAGCGCGGCCTATCATTGGCCAGCTCCCTGATACAATCCGACCAATCGCAATGCACCGTAGTGAGAATCTTGAATATCGGCGGCGGTGATTGGCCCGTATGTTTGGCGCTCGTTGAAGCTGCAGTGGCCCGAGTGGGCGGCGAATGTGAGTGAAAGAGACGGAGAGAGACGTTTGAATAGTTGCTGAGGCGGAAATATAGAAATTGAGAAACTGTTCAGTAAAACATAATATTTTACAAGACGTTAATTCCGCATCAAACTATCCGTGTTATTTCCATTGGGAAGTACATACCAGAAAGAAGCGTAGCAAGCCGGTGGTCGCTAGCTAGAGGACGCGCGAGGTGAATCGACTCCCCCTTTCTCTCGGTGCTAACGAGCTAGCCAACAAAACATAGTAACGTTAGTAATCCAATCCCGATCAACGAAAGATTCTCGCTTGGTGCGTATCGGATAGATCCCGAGTCACTTCATTGAATGAGGACTGACCCCCCTCTGCAGGTAGGAAATGCTGTCAAAATATACAATTCTTCTTTCCTCTGAAAAAACAAATAATAGCCACATATGTAACGTTAGCTAGCTATCTCTGTCGCTAGTTAGCTTGCTAGCTAACCGGCTAGCCAGGTATGGAAGGTTAATGTTAGAATTGATACATTTATTCACTTGTTTGATCTGGAAGTTATCTTTGTAAATTATGCCAATAAGTTAGCCAGCCAATGAATGTGGCAAGATGACAGTTGTGTAACGTTACTTCACTTTGCAAATTAACTGGAGTGTTTGTCTGCGGTGGAGGCGCGGAAGGGTTTTCCTTTCTTCACTTCAAATCGTACCAGGTTTACACGTTTACTCCCAAAATTGAACTTTATTGAACTGTGTAGCGGTGTCATTAATCCTTTTAACATTAGTTAGCTAGCTAAATCGAATTATTTGTCAGGATGGTTTGAAATGGACATTTAGCTAGTATCATGCACATTTCCCAATTTAGATGTTAGCTACCTCGAGAACCGCTAGCTAGTGTTCGCTACAATTCTATAAAAATATTAGTCACATTTGACATGACAACAATGACAGAATTAGGCTCCAATGTGTGTCACTCGAGGCAGTTGAGAGCGAAGTGAAAGCCTTCTCTGATGTACTTGGTGTTCTTCATATTTCCAATAGGGACGCTATTCAGCCACTTGCCACTACATACCAGTAATATGGCACTAGTCTAGAACAGAATAGAACTCGCCAGCTTGTAGTCCTAAAAACCGGAAATGATTTACCTCTGGTTCGTTTAGACATTTCTATGAGGAAGGAATAGGGTTTTTGAATAAACGCCGATAATAAGGTCTGACATTAACACAGGCTTATGAGATCTTATACGTTTAGTTCTATAATGGTAATATCAATCAGTTAACATTACCTTTATAAAGTCTTTATTTGCGTTATATATATATTTTTAAGTATTACATAAATGCTTCAAAAATCACAGTGATGTTAGCTGATAAAGATTGTCTCATAGAACAAAACGTATAAGATCTCCTAACCTGTGTTTACCACAGACACAGGCTGTATTTTGGGCGTTTATCCAAAAACCTTGTTTAAAAAAAATATCTGAAAGACTTTGTTCAACGAACCATGGAGGAGTTAGTGCCTACAAAAAGAGACTCATTTACTATTGTTCTCCATTACCTTTTAATTATAATACTGCTAATTGTCCCCTCGATCTTTGAGTATTGAGCCCTTCAATCTAACATATGAACATGTTTGTATTGAACTGTTGAACACAAACATTTGACAAATAGTTTTCAGTAATGTGTAATTCTACAGTAAGCCTTACTCCTTTCCTCTATGCGTGGCAAAGCCCTAAACATGAGCATCCAGTGTGGTGACTGGTGTGATAAGATAACATATTTTCATGGCAGCACAGGATACTGTATTTCCTGAAGGTAGGGGATCCATTGGGTTAGACCCACCCAGGCAGGACAGATGCACAATATCAGTGCAGATTAAGAAAGGGATACATTCTAGTTCCTCTAGTCAGAGCTATAGGCAGTGTTCTTTCTAGCAGTATGTGATCAGTAAGTTGTTTTGACCAATCACAGACAATGCAATGTATTTATTATGTTTAGTCTGCCGGGTTTTTCTGGGTGAAAATGGTGGTGGGGGTGGGACCATGGGCTTGGCCAATGGTGCAGTCACTGACTTAAAATGTTAGAGGCCCTCCTGTTGGCCACAGTGACAAAATGTAGCAGTTTTTAAGCTCATGTCCTGCAATTCTACACATTTTGCTCAGAGGAAAAAGCTTTTAAAGCTAATTTCGTGTCATGGGGCTGAGATACATGTTGCCATTTCAAAGTTGATTTCCTTAAATTCTACACATTTCACCATGGCTTCTGCTATCTGAGTGACTCAAACATAACAAATCAATGGGTGCCCCATGCCATGACAAAAATACTTCTGAATGCATCATTTGGGGAATTTGACTGACTAGTGTTTATTTTGGTGATAGTTCATTCTCAAAGATGATCTTATAAAAAATATATAGGTCCATTATCTTTTCTACGTACTTTATTTTTTACATTTTTATTTAATTTTGTATTTAACCTTTATTTAACTAGGTATGCAAGTTGAGAACAAGTTCTCTTTTACAATTGCGATTATCTGGTTTTAGTCATTTTAATTTGACACAAAAACATTTTTCCATCCCCCAAATTATAAAATATATATACATACATACATACATACATACAATTGTACTGTTTGGACATAGGAGGCTGGAAAAAACACTATGCAGAAAAAAACCTGAGTGTGTACTGTACAGTGTCTATTTTGTATACAGCAGTACTCTGTTGGTAAGACAATTTCCCCTTAGGGACATTAAAGTTCATCCTATTCTAGACAGCAGTCACGTAGCAGACGCACAACTCTAATTTGATTTCTGTTGCCAATGACTTCGAACTAGGGCCCTCTCCAGCATTCGTTTCTCCAGGCCTTATCGAGCAGAGAGACGCGGATGTTATTATGGAGGCTTCAATACTGTGTTTAGTTGGGACTGAGCATGTGTACTGGAAGCCAGCAAAGACTGATTTGTGATTTATGTTTTACCCCAAGTAAATGGACAATGAATTTGAAACATGCAACCAGAAATTAGTTTGGGGGTGTTTCCCCTTATTTGCATGACTATGAACTGGCCTTGCATGACTGTCTCAGTGCAGCTGTAGAAAGGGAGTAGAGGTGGGAATTGAAACTGAAACAGCCGTTGACTCTGAAGAGACTGTGCATGCACCCTTATCAACATGTTCCATGACCAGCTATGGGGTCCAAAGCTCAGTTGTGTGTTTTCATGTCAACTCTTAGCCGTTAGTCCAGAACCATAGCTCTTTACTCTTGTACTGTGCATGGTTCTAAAGCTGTGTGTGTGTGTGTGTTCCAGGTTGACCATGGTGCTGACAGGGAAGCGGTCTGAGAAGGGACCAGTGTGTTGGAGGAGAAGGGTGAAGTCTGAGTACATGAGGCTACGCCAACTCAAACGTTTCAGACGGGCTGATGAGGTCAAGGTACATATACACAAACAGATATATCTCACACACACACACACACAGGTTTCTGACAGTGTCTCTCCCCCCAGAGTATGTTTAACTCTAACCGTCAGAGGATCCTGGAGCGGACAGACATCCTGAACGCTGAGTGGAAGACCAGAAGGATCCAGCCCGTTCACATCATGACATCGGTTAGCTCCTTACGAGGGACCAGAGAGGTCAGCGCATGTTTCACAAACAACACAGAGATATTGAAAATCTACGTTACCAGTTTACTGTTTTTCACCATTTAGGACTTTTTACACTTCACTTTCCAGTGGAGGCTTGTCTGAGTCCTCTAGTGTGTGTGGTCTTGTCTCCTACAGTGCACAGTGGACAGTGGTTTCTCTGAGTTCTCCAAACAGGTGATACCTCTGAAGACGCTCAACGCTGTAGCCTCTGTCCCTGTCATGTACTCCTGGTCTCCGCTACAGCAGAACTTCATGGTAAACACGCACACACTGATACAGCACAACTTCATGGTAAACACACTGCTACAACAGAACTTCATGGTAAACACACTGCTACAACAGAACTTCATGGTAAACACACTGCTACAGCAGAACTTCATGGTAAACACACTGCTACAGCAGAACTTCATGGTAAACACACTGCTACAGCAAAACTTCATGGTAAACACACTGCTACAGCAGAACTTCATGGTAAACACACTGCTACAACAGAACTTCATGGTAAACACACTGCTACAGCAGAACTTCATGGTAAACACGCACACACTGCTACAGCAGAACTTCATTGTAAACACGCAATACTAAGCTTGTTCTGACACATGCACTAGAACCACAGTTATCCAACCCGATGCCGTAGTCTAGTACCGACTTGATGATAGTGACGTCACAGACTATAATGGAGTTGTCCTGACACACCTGGTCTGCCTTGTAGGTAGAAGACGAAACGGTTCTCCACAACATCCCTTACATGGGAGACGAGATTCTGGACCAAGACGGAACCTTCATAGAAGAACTCATCAAGAACTATGATGGCAAAGTTCACGGAGACAGGGGTAAGACATGCACGTGCGTGCACGCTTGCGCACACACAAATATTTGATATTATCAAGTCTTGTGTTTTTGGATGTGTTGTGTGTGTTCTTGTTAAATGACTGTCTGTGTTTCCCAGAGTGCGGCTTCATCAACGATGAGATCTTTGTGGAGCTGGTGGGTGCCCTGACCCAGTACAGTGACAACGATGATGAGGATGATGATGAAGAAGAGCAGGAGTTTAAGCTTGAGAAGATGGAGCTCTGTGAGGCGAAGGACCACCTGGCCGAGGACCCCCGAAAGGAACCCCTGATCAACACTGACAGTAAGACAGCCAGCCACTGCTATCATCCAACCGAGAATAGAAATGGGCCCTATCCCAAAACCATTCCCTTAAACCTTTATCTCACAGATCTCTCCCCGAGTTCCCTTCCCTAGGTCCTTGTCCTTTCAGATTTCTATCTCTCCTTACGCTCTCCTGTGTGGGCTGACGCAGTGACTGTTGGTAGACATTGTGTGTGTAACCCCTTTGTCCTCTGCTTGCAGGCCAAGGTAGCAGTGACAGCTCTAAGAAGTTTCCGTCTGATAAGATCTTTGAAGCCATCTCCTCAATGTTCCCTGATAAGGGCTCAACAGAGGAACTTCGAGAAAAGTAACTACCCCTCTGTGTTTCATATAAAGTGTATGTGTGTTAGAGCAGTGATGATGGAGTTTGGAGTAACAATTAATTGTCATGCAAATGGACACGGTTATTGTGATTTTTATTTCTGAGCTTGTACTGTACATAATGCATATTTGCAAATGAGGTTTGTCATACCTAATGAATACAACACAACTTTGATGGCACCCTGTCTCTCAAACTAATGTTTGGAGCTTTTGGAAATGATCCTTCTCTCAACTGTGCCGTTCTGGTCGTAAAACCATTACAAACTTTACCCTCTTGATGTAAAACAACAAAAAAGAAAAACTGCTGTTGGGTAAACTATATCTACTTGAAAATATAGTTGAATACCCCCATTACTAAAATTGATCTATGAAAATTATTATGACGATCATTTGTTTAGCTCAGTTATTGTCCATAATGGTTGGTTACACGATAATACGATTATTGTATCAGCCCGTGTGTGTCAGTAGAACATATTCCTGTCCTGCCTCAGATCTAATTGTGTGTGTGTGTGTGTGAGATCAGGTACAAGGAGCTGACAGAGCCCCAGTTGCCTGGTGCGTTGCCTCCAGAGTGTACTCCTAACATGGACGGTCCCAATGCTCGCTCCGTTCAGAGGGAACAGAGTCTACACTCCTTCCACACACTCTTCTGCCGACGCTGCTTCAAATACGACTGCTTCCTGCACCGTGAGTGTACGGACACAGACACACACACTCTCTCACCACATTTGGACTGTTCTGCACCAACACTCTGACTTCACTATGACCCCTCATCTCTCATCTTTGTATCTCTCTCTCCAGCCTTCCATGCGACTCCTAACACCTATAAGCGTAAGAACATGGAGAATCTGGTGGACAGTAAACCCTGTGGTGACGAGTGCTACATGTACCTGGTGCAGGCAAGTACACTCAGACACACACTCAGACACACACTCATACACCTTCAGTTCTGACTGTTGTTTTGTGGTGGTTGTCTAGGATGGATTGGTGAGGGAATATCCTGACGGCATGGCAACCGAGAGGTCCAAGACCCCTTCCAAACGCCCAGTGAGCCGTCGCCGGGGACGACCCATCGGCAACAGCCGGCCCAGTACACCAACAGTCTCCACCGACACCAAAGACACGGACAGCGAGCGGGAGGGGAAAGACGACGATAATGACGATGATGACGATGATGATGATGATGACAAGAAGGACGAGACCACCAGCAGTTCAGGTACATGCACACGTGCGCCAGCCAAACACCATACCCAGTCCTATGCACACACCCACACACTAACCATGGCCTTTTATGTAATCCAGAGGGTAACTCACGGTGCCAGACTCCAGTGAAGTTGAAGCTGACGTGTGACCCTCAGGTTGTTGATTGGAGTGGAGCCGAGGCTTCACTCTTTAGGGTTCTCATCGGAACCTACTACGACAACTACTGCGCTATAGCACGGCTCATAGGAACCAAGACCTGCAGACAGGTCTGTTTTTATCACCACAGCACCTATGCATTTCTCTGGCTTTCTCTCCCATGACTTCCTCTTTACTTGGCAGGTTTTTATGGAAAGACATTTTGTATATTGTCTGGTAATGGGTGTGTCTCTAGGTATATGAGTTCAGAGTGAAGGAGTCTAGTATCATCGCTCGCGCTCCGGCCGAGGACGAAGACACGCCCCCTCGCAAGAAGAAGAGGAAACACAGGTACGCCATGCCCAAATATGGACAGACTACTTCAGGGTGCAGTAATGGGCTGACTGCAGGACATAGTCAGAAGCTCTGGTTGTCAACTTCCACGGAAAAGACTACTCACAATCTCCTTTTTTAGGTTGTGGGCCACTCACTGCAGGAAGATCCAACTGAAGAAAGGTGACGATTGTCTCTAGAACTCTCCTGACATTACAGCCTCACTCAATCTTAGAATGTGATTGAATGTGTTTTTTTTTTTTATCATTGTGATTAATTTATCAGTTTTTATCTTTGTGTGACAGCGCTGACCTGTGCTTGACCCCTCCCCCTGTAGATGGTTCGTCCAACCACGTGTATAACTACCAGCCATGTGACCACCCCCGCCAGCCCTGTGACTCCTCCTGTCCCTGTGTCACTGCTCAGAACTTCTGTGAGAAGTTCTGCCAGTGCAGCTCAGAGTGTGAGGAAATGTTTTAATATTTTATTTTGATCCATAATTACAGTGCAAACCAGTCCACACTCTCGAATTGTCTCTCTCTCTCTGTGTGTGGGTAGGTCAGAACCGTTTCCCAGGCTGCAGGTGTAAGGCCCAGTGTAACACTAAACAGTGTCCATGTTACCTGGCGGTCAGAGAGTGTGACCCTGACCTGTGTCTGACCTGCGGAGCCGCTGAACACTGGGACAGCAAGAACGTCTCCTGTAAAAACTGCTCCATACAGAGGGGAGCCAAGAAGGTAACACACACACACACACAGACACACACACAGACACACACTTGATATCAGTAGCTCACTCTTGTGATTTCCCCCCCCCCCCCCCCCCCCTCTCAGCACCTGCTCCTAGCTCCGTCTGACGTAGCAGGCTGGGGCATCTTCATCAAAGAGCCAGTTCAGAAGAATGAGTTCATCTCTGAGTACTGTGGGGAGGTGAGGCTTGGCCCTGTGTCTGTCAGGGTGATGGTTTTGTTTGACTTGTGTGTACTGTACAAGCCTGTGGAAAATGATTGTTTTGTTCTCCGTGTTGTGTTTTTCTCTCCCCTCCTTGTAGATAATCTCCCAAGATGAGGCGGATCGCAGAGGGAAGGTCTACGACAAATACATGTGTAGCTTCCTCTTCAACCTCAACAATGGTAACACACACGCATACAAAAGTATTGAAATAGTGTTTTTGATAAGCTAAGTGGGAGGGAAAGCTAATTCTTTCTCTCTCCACCCCAGATTTTGTAGTGGATGCTACTAGGAAAGGAAACAAGATTCGTTTCGCCAACCATTCCGTCCACCCCAACTGCTATGCAAAAGGTCAGACAATGCCATAATCCCTTTAATTAGTTGATTTTGGGTCACCTAGGATCAGACTAGGTGTGCTACGGTACTGTTTAAACCACCAGATGTATAGTATGTCAGCTGATCCAGCCAGTTGTGTATAACCTAATACACCGGCAGATGGGACCAACAGACGTTACTGATGTAGAGTTTCACTGATAAGACCTCTGTGTTGTGCTAACTCCTATCTCTGCAGTGATGATGGTGAATGGGGACCACAGGATAGGGATCTTTGCTAAGAGAACCATCCAGACTGGAGAAGAGCTCTTCTTTGACTACCGGTCAGTATATACGGGTTACTAACCAGCCTGTCTGCAGCCATTTCAATCTGAATACCCCGTGAGGAGGGTGTCTAAAACTTGCTCCTTGTTTGGTCTCGTTGACACACTTATATGTATGCATACTCACACACTTTGTGGTTGATTTGATGTCTGTAGCTAACTTGTCTTATCTCTCAGGTACAGTCAAGCAGATGCTCTGAAGTACGTCGGCATCGAGCGGGAATCAGAGATGCCATGATCCCCTCTTCTACCTCTAGATCAAAGGCCTTACACACGCACGCACGCTCTTCTCTTCAGGAAACACAAACGACTCCTTGTCAGAATCCTGGGGTGCTTCAAGAATTCTGGGAAGTTTAGACCTTTTTTTCCCCCCACTTTGAATAGTTTTTCTACCAACAAATCTTCCTGTTCTGAGTTCTGTAGGACTCATTGCTATGGTCACTAGAACGGTCTTTCCTCCATTTACAGCTAACTAACACATAAACAGGTCTTAATAAATCCACTGTGGGGATCTCTTTAGCTCTGTTACGCTTTTTATACTTGATCCAAATCCATGGACACATTGACTCAACCATAACAAGTGGTTGTTGAATATTTTACTTAGCCCCTGACCACCAGCTAGACTAAATGCAGGTTAAAAACATCTGTGACTGACTTTTCCCCCTCCCCTAGCCAGTGTCCAAACCCCTTAGTCTCAGACCTCACAGACCCACTCTTGAACGCCCGAACATTGTTTTGAGACTAGCCTGATATCTGAGGTGACAGTGTACGATGCATGTTGACCAGCAGCACTACCTGTTTTTTTTTTTTTCTTTCTCTGACTTCTGGTTTATTCCTTAAACTATATTCTGTCTTTAATTTTTTCAAGTTTTGAACATTTGATGACCACCTGAGGCATGCTTTGATACAATCTCTATTCTAGATGGTGCTAACTAAGACAGTGTGATGTTTTGTAAATGCCCCCAGGTATCCACTTCTGCTGTGCCTTGAATCTTGTCGTTAGAACACTGAATAGTCACTTGATTAGAGCCCTTAAGTGTTGATTTATTGATAAAGATGTATCCTCAATCTGGTTAATGCATGATGATGAAAGCTTCCATGTTTGTAGTCCCGGGAAGACCTCACTGCTACTATAATCTAGTGATGCCTGGTGCTTGTGAATACTGCAGACTTGAACCAATACAACCAGCCTTGAATAATGTTAAGTAATGTTCACGTCTTCACCTGCAGTGGGACGAACTGCTCCGATTTATCTCCTGTTTTTACAACTGTAACTTTGTCAACTGAGAGGGCTCTGTAAAGACCTACAGACAGATCTAGATGACTGACGGTTGTGTTTAGATGGAAGTCAGGAGCCGATCTCCTTTAAGTCGTTTGTTGCTCATGTTAGTACAGGGGTGGGGAACTCTGGTTCTTGGGAGATCCATTGATTCAATGTCCCAGCTTACACCAGATCTAAATCGGTCTGACTGGAAAACCAGCAGATACAGCAGCTCGAGGACAAGTATCTCACCCATCTGTTTAGGATGTATACTTCCTGAGTTGTAGAGCCAGCTGGCATCCAGTGGGATTGGACATTACAGAATGTTCATAGAAATATAGGCCTACTACATAGAACAGTGGTGCTTCTGTCAAGGAATAGGGAAAATGCTCTATACAAATTATATTGACTGTTGTGTAACGTTTCCTCCAGTTGTCGAGCCGGGACCACTACTGTCTGATTTCCAAGGTGCTGATTTTTACTGTCTTTACAGGGAGTATTGTTCAAAGTGATCCAGAATAAAATGAGAAAATGAAGGTGTCCAATTTTTTTTTTTTTACCACTGACAACCAAAACCTTATATGCATTTTAAAACCACTTCAATGAGTAATTTTGCACAAACAACTTTTCAGAGTCGTGTTAAACGAGCGGTATAGACTACAGTGCTATAATTAAGCAATAAGCCACGAGGGGGTGTGGCATATGGGAGTTAATCAGCAGGACAGCCCTTATCCGTGGTATATTGGCCATATACAACAAACTCCCGACGTGCCTCATTGCTAGTATAAACTGGTTACCAACGTAATTAGAGCAGTAGAAATGTTTTGTCATACCCGTGTATACGGCTGCCAGCCAATCAGCATTCAGAGCTCAAACCACCCAGTTTATAATGAAAATTCACACCACATCTTGGTGTAAGTAACAACCCAGCCAGTGACAAGACCACTAGAGAAACCTTGACTTTATTTAGCACACATTTGTAAAATTAACCACACTATACAAATGGTTTCCTCATTGCAGTAATGATACAGGGGGTTACAGGTCCAATCCCCTATGAAACCCTAACCCCATACCAGGGATTTTACAAGACCCCGTGGGGGAAGAGGCTATGGGTGGGGCACTAGTTCAGTGGATCCAACACTTCAGCGCTCTACGCGATAGAAATTAAAAGGTAGTTTCTGAGGCAATATGTAGTTTACCGTGAATGCAGTCTCCGCTGAACTTCAGCGATACAGATTGAATAAAGCCATCCGACAGATCTAAATTGCAGGGGCGTCTCCATTTGATCCGGACAACTGATTTCCTTCGTCCGGACCGGTGGTAAAACCAGTCATCTACTCCTCTGGCTATATGGAGGTAGCGTACTGGTCCAGTTCTGTGTGCTTCAGCCAACTCCTCCTAGTGCATGTGTTGTCATGTTTGTCTGGGAGGATAACGATAGTTAGCTGCTACACCTGAGTATCCTACGAAGCAAGCTGGATCTACTCTGGGTTTTCTAAAACTAACCAGCTTCACAAACCAGCTCAGGCTTCATCCTTACACAACGGTCAAAATGTCTTGTCTGCGGCTATCTCCAGCAGGCTTGTAACTGCGCGTGCATGTCGCACGGCGAACTCAAATGAGACAAAAATCAATCCATGGGCGACTCAGTTTAACATTTTAATTTGTGTCGAAATCAGAATGCATGAAAATGTATCTTGCAAATTCAGCAGACTGCGGTGTGAAATGCTTTCAGAAGGGCTGTCTTTATTTTTAATTAATGCCTGCTTTGGTGTGCTTATCAATGCACAATCACCCCCCCCCCTCCGTCTTATATACACACTTATTTTGTATTAAGTCATACAAAAGTTACATTGCGTTAAGTTTAAAATGCATTCTGACATGACTAAAATATGTAATGTGATTTTAACATAACACATTTGATTCATCAAATATCAGTCATCTTCCTGAATTGTAGGGGTTGATGAGGGAATCTGATTTCATTGGTTCTCAACTCAAGGCCCAGTCATTTCATTCAAGGTAAGTGGAGTTAACAATGAGTTAGCCTGCCTCAGAGCAGGGTAGTTCTGAAGGATTCATTGCCATATACATGTACCTGGCTAAAAGGTGAGCCACTTTCGTATGACCGCCTATCCTGAGTTGAACTCAGTTGACCAAAGTTACCTCGCTAACTCCTCAAACCTGCTTCGTAGGATATCAATCTGAGACCAGGCTAGCAGGGAGGCAGTTGCATGCAGTAACTATGGACACAGCTCTCTGGTTGGACTTCCCACTATGCCATGGGGGGGGGGGATGTCTGATCATATTTGCATATCAAAACAAGATAGTGTGTCCATGTGTATATGTCCCACTGAGCACACACACGTCTGCCAGTCAGAAGAACCACACTTTATTACTCGGACATAAAAAAAAAAAAGACAAAAATAAGAGGGAAGGGAGCGGGTTAAGCCAGGTAGCTGTACGTGTCTTTCTCTCCATCCACTCTCTCCAGATACTCCTTCTCTATCAGGATGTCTATACACTTCTACAGAGGAGAGACAAGGGTAGCAGAGAAAAAGGGGGCAGAGAGGGAAAGGGGGTGAAAAATATGTACTTTAAGACAAAAATATTACAGTTGGTGCAATGTGTGGGATTCTTTTGAAAATGTATTGCGACAGGTAAGAGTGTGTGTTACCTTAATGACAGGGACTCTGGGACAGGTGAGTGTGTGTTACCTTAATGACTGGGACTCTGGGTTTGAAGCGGGACGAAAGCTGGTTTAGGACTTCAGCCAGGAGCTGCTGGTGTTTCAGAACCTTCCTCATCTTCATTATCCTCACTATGGCAGCCTACACAGTTCATAATACTTATTGATACACACTGAAAGAAAAATTCAGTACAGGAGTTTCAACAAACATGTATATGCGGTCGGGAACACACCTGTATGAGGAGCTTGCGGTCCTCCTCTATGTTCTTGTGTGTGGTCTCCTGCTCCTGTTTCTGTTCAGTCTTCATAGGAACGTTAATGTTCACACGCAGCTTCTTACTGGAGACATGAACAACAACATTTTTTGTAAGGATTAAACCTATGCTTAGACAGACAACACAAAAGGAGAAACAGAGAGCGGACTTACTTCTTGTATCCCAGGAAGAGTTTGATCAGGGTTTCTGGTTTGAACTCCACTTCGTCTATGTTAGCATTCTCATCCTCCAGGACCTGACACACAGACCGCGAGACTGAAAAACAGCTTCCATCTCAAGACTGTTAAACAGCCATCACTAACAGAGAGGCTGCTGCCAACATACAGACTCAAATCACTGGCCACTTTAATAATGGTATCACTAGTCACTTTAATAATGTTTACATATCCTACATTACTCATCTCGTATGTATATACTGTATTTTATACCATCTTGCCTATGCCGCACGGCCATCGTGCACCCATATATTTATATGTACATATTCCATCCCCTTACATTTGTGTATAAGGTAGTCGTTGTGAATTTGTTAGATATTACTGCACTGTCGGAACTAGAAGCACAAGCATTTCGGTACACTCGCATTATCATCTGCTAACCATGCGTATGTGACCAATACCATTTGATTTGAGTCACTACTTTCCATCAGCGTGTAGGCTTTTATTCTGCAGAGTCCAGAGCCCTCTAGTGAACGGACGATCATTATATACACACACACACACAACACATTCTACTTGACTTGCACTTACCAGCAATTTGGATTTCAACAAGATCTGCAACACTTGAACCAGAATGTCCTAAAAATAACAAAATGGTAAAAACAATATTCACAACCAGTGAAATACAAATGTGCTAATCTCATCAGGGGTCATTTAAAAACATTTAATACATCTCTATTTAGAGCACAGTACCAGCATAACTCACGGTTTTGATCTGTGTGCTGTCAGTGAGTTGTTGTACGGAGTACAGGTCCTCTGTGTTGTACTGCAGCAGGATAGCCATCTGGAAGGTAGAGGCCTGCAGAGTGTACCTGGAACATACATTGAATTAAATATGTGATGACATACATCTCCAGATTCTAGTGAGAAGTGACCTTGTACCAACTCTGTACCTGTTTTTAAAGCAGTTGGTGACCAGCTCTCCTTTAGACAGGTGGTAGAGCCAGGTGAGTTTCCGACCGCTGTGTCTGCTGCCGTAGAATGCTGTGAACCGCTGGTAGCTACGCTCCAACTGGAGGACGAGAGGTAAATGCATTAGGTCTACTCTCCCTTACGTATTTGGTCAGTGAAGCTAAAACGTTTAATTGGTTTCTATATACTCTATCATTTGGATATGGGGTGACGGTACAGAATGTCACATTTTATTTATACATACGTTTTACTGTTTTGAAATGAAAGCACTTCATGCATCTAGTTCATCCATTTGAAGAGGTCATAAGCATTTGGAGTGAGAAAGCTAGAGGCATAAATATCATACCCCCCAAAAACATTTACCACCCCTGTTATTGGTTATGGTGAGAGGTTAGCATGTTTTGAGGACATGATGTTTATGCATCTGTAACTTTCTCACTCATCATTATTCACGATGAATTCATGATTATCCGTAATCATGGTAGCATCCATATTAATTTAGAAGTGTTCAGAAACATTCTATTCTTATTTACAATAAAAGTGATTGTGTGCTAGGAATATGGGAGCAAATACCAAACTTTAGACTAAATGTAATACACAAGTGAATTTGTCCGAATAAACTCAGCAAAAAAGAAACGTCCCTTTTTCAGGACCCTGTCTTTCAAAGATATTTGGATTTTTACGAATTAACTTCACAGATCACAGAAGGGTTTAAACACTGTTTTCCATATTTATGGTTCAATGAACCATAAACAATTAATGAACATGCAACTGAGGAACGGTCATTAAGACACTAACAGCTTACAGACGGTAGTCATTTAAGGTCACAGTTATGAAAACATAGGACACTAAAGAGTCCTTTCTACTGTCTCTGAAAAACACCAAAAGAAAGATGCCCAGGGTCCCTGCTCATCTGCGTGAACGTGCCTTAGGCATGCTGCAAGGAGGCATGAGGACTGCAGATGTGGCTAGGGAAATAAATGGCTATGTCCGTACTGTGAGACGCCTAAGACACCACTACAGGGAGACCGGATGGACAGCTGATCATCCAGAAACCCACCATCGCAGGACAAGACAGGACTGGCAAAAAGTGCTCTTCAACGACGAGTCATGGTTTTGTCTCACCAGGGTTGATGGTCGGATTCGCATTTATCGTCAGAGGAATGAGAGTTACACCGAGGCCTGTACTCTGGAGCAGGATCGATTTGGAGGTGGAGGGTCACAGCATCATTGGACTGAGCATGTTGTCATTGCAGGCAATCTCAACGCTGTGCATTACAGGGAAGACATCCTCCTTCCTCATGTGGTACCCTTCCAGCAGGCTCATCCTGACATGACAATGACACCAGCCATACTGCTCGTTCTGTGCATGATTTCCTGCAAGACAGGAATGTCAGTGTTCTGCCATAGCCAGCAAAGAGCACGGATCTCAATCCCATTGAGCACGTCTGAGACCTGTTGGATCGGAGGGTGAGGAATAGGGCCATTCCCCCCAGAAATGTACGGGAACTTGCAGGTGCCTTGGTGGAAGAGTGGGGTAACATCTCACAGCAAGAACTGGCAAATCTGGTGCAGTCCATGAGGAGGAGATGCACTGCAGTACTTAATGCAGCTGGTGGCCACACCAGATACTGACCCCCCCCCCCTTGTTCAGGGACACATTATTCCATTTATGTTAGTCACATGTTTGTGTAACTTGTTCAGTTCATGTCTCAGTTGTTGAATCTTGTTACAGTCGTATGAAAAAGTTTGGTCAATTTCCCTGTCAATTTCCATTTATAAATAATTGGGTGTTTGGATCAGCTATTTCATTTTGATCTATCAAATAACTGATGGACACCGTAATATTTCAGTAGTGAAATTAGGTTTATTGGATTAACAGAAAATGTGCAATATGCATCAAAACAAAAATTAGACAGGTGCATAAATTTGGGCACCCCAATAGAAAAATCACATCAATATTTAGTAGAGCTTCCTTTTGCTAAATAATAACAGCCTCTAGACACATCCCATAGCCTCTAATGAGTGTCTGGATTCTGGATGAAGGTATTTTGGACCATTCCTCCTTACAAAACATCTCCAGTTCAGTTAGGTTTGATGGTTGCCGAGCATGGACAGCCCGCTTCAAATCATCCCACAGATTCTCAACGATATTCAGGTCTGGGGACTGGGATGGCCATTCCAGAACATTGTACTTGTTCCTCTGCATAAATGCCCGGGTAGATTTTGAGCAGTGTTTTGGGTCGTTGTCTTGTTGAAATATCCAGCCCCGGCGTAACCTCAACTTTGTGACTGATTCTTCAACATTATTCCCAAGAATCTGCTGATATTGAGTGGAATCCATGCGACCCTCAACTTTAACAAGATTCCCAGTACCGGCACTGGCCACACAGCCCCACAGCATGATGGAACCCCCACCAAATTTTACTGCGGGTAGCAAGTGTTTTTCTTGGAACGCTGTGTTCTTTTGCCACCATACATAACGTCCCTTGTTATGACCAAATAGCTCTATATTTGTTTCATCAGTCCACAGCACCTTATTCCAAAATGAAGCTGGCTTGTCCAAATGTGCGTTTGCATACCTCTGTGGTGTGTGTGCAGAAAAGGCGTCTTCCGCATCACTCTCCCATACAGCTTCTCCTTGTGCAAAGTGCGTTGAATTGTTGAATGATGCAGTAACACCATCTGCAGCAAGATGATGTTGTAGGTCTTTGGAGGTGGTCTCTGGGCTGTTTTTGACTGTTCTCACCATCCTTCGCCTCTCCGATATTTTACTTGGCCTGCCACTTCTGGCCTTAACAAGAACTGTGCCTATGGTCTTCCATTTCTTCACTATGTTCCTCACAGTGGACACTGACAGCTTAAATCTCTCCAATAGCTTTTTGTAGCTTTTCTCTAAACCATAATGTTGAACAATCTTTGTTTTCAGGTCATTTGAGAGTTATTTTGAGGCCCCCATGTTGCCACTCTTCAGAGAGTCAAAGAGAACAACAACTTGCAATTGGCCACCTTAAATACCTTTTCTCATGATTGGATGCACTTGTCTATGAAGTTCAAGGCTTAATGAGCTCACCAAACCAATTGTGTGTTCCAATTAATCAGTGCTAAGTAGTTACAGGTATTCAAATCAACAGAATGACAAGGGTGCCCACATTTTTGCATAGCCTATTTTTCACATCTGATTTAATTTCACACAACTTAATATTGCTACACTAAAAATCGTTGTCTGGACAATACCCCAGTACTCAGCTTTTATTAGAAAATGAATGGCATGCCACTATGATAATTTTCTGTGACGACAGAGTAAATTATTATGCAGCCTCAGAGGGGTGGCCAAACTTTTTCATAAGACTATGTTCATACAAATAGTTACACATGTTAAGTTTGCTGAAAATAAACAGTTGACATTTCTTTTTTTGCTGAATTTACTTGTCACCTTCAAATGGTGGGACTAGATACATGACGTCCTTTCATTTCTAAAACAGATACGTATGGAAATACCCTCAGAATAAAAGGCGACATTCGGTACTATCGCCTCATAAAACATTTGATCTCAAATCTAAAATGCTGGAGTATAGAGCCAAATTAAAAGTTAACTTCACTGTCCAAATAAATGTGTTGGGGAGTGTATTTTTTGTTGGAGTTACAGGAGGGATGTGTGTATCGTTACAAGGTTGAATTGATATTGAGTTGAGTCTCACCTCGGAGGGCAGAGCGAAGGTGCATGATTGCTGGAACGGCCAGGACCCGGAACTCAACACTTGGATACTGAAGTCCACTGTAACACACCTCATTATTTAGCATTGCAAACACATTTACAACAAATACCAGTAAACAGAAGTATTAGGTTTATTAGACAAACCAACAGGTGCTTACAGTCGAGAGGTTCAGAGTTGGTCAGGTGTTTCTTGAACTGTTCGTTGAGGTCTTTGCTGACTCCGATGTCCTGGAACATCCTCTGTAGTTTAGATGTGTACTCAAAGCCACACGCTTGCTAAGGGAGAGAGAAAGTCACAATACTTTCAAAATGACATTTTCTTTTACATTCCTTGGGGTGATCAGTCTGTGTGAGATTGGATAAATGCGTGTGTGTGTGTAATATATATATATATATTACACATGTGGTACAGACCTTGAGTTTGGAGATCATGCTGGCCTCTGCGTCATCGCTAGCACTGTTCTGGTGGACGAGGCGTTTAGCCAGCATCTTAGCATAGAACTTCTGGAACACATCCTTGTCCTCTATATACTTAAACACCACCATCTGAGGGATGAGCAACATATGAAAGGTTTATCGAGATAGGAGATTGAAACAGTTGGTAACTCAAATTAGCTCTGAAGAGAAAGTCAAAAGGTTTATGAACAAAGAGAAGGTCCTCACCACTTGGTTGAGTGTGTCCTCCAACTCTGCCTCTTCTGGGTTCTTAGAACTGGAGAACAACAGAACACAGTGAATGTTTAGATACATCAGAGACAGACAATAGCCCCAGCGCCATACAGTAGATTACCCACCTCTTCTTGAGCAGAGAGTCACAGTATCTAGCCAGTAGTTCAGGTGATTTGCTGGAGGACTGGGCCATCTTAGTGACCGTGTTGTTGTTGATGAAACGACCACACGCCTGGAGAGAGAACGCGCTACAACATCAGTTCTGGGTATTTATATAGAAATCCTTACTACATTGGTTTTTTTTCAAAGAGAATAAAGTTGTTTATTAAAAAACTAGAGTGCACCTTGTCTAGAGCAGCTACGAAGCCAGCGTCGTTGTTGAAGGCAGACATGACCAGAGCGTTGTACTTCTTATGGACGTTCAGTGTGGTCTGGACATACACCTTAGGGTCCTAGGAGGGACATATATATATATATATATACACACACGTGTGTGTGTGTGTATATATGTGTGTGTGTGTGTGTGTGTACGTGTACATACGTTGAGAGCGGCCTCTCCACATTTCTCTATAGCGGCCAGGCCCTGGTTGTGGATGTGTGTTTCTAGGAGTTTCTTTAGCTCTCCTAGGCCATCCGTTATACGAGACACCAAGTTATACATCCGACCTAGATCTGAGAGAGGGAGGAAAAGAGAAAGAGGAGAGAGAATGAGAGACTGAGTACACACAACTTTTGTCTAAGAACACAGGCACTCATAACAGCAAGGCATATATAACCCCTTATACTTATTCTCTATTGTATTTTCCATTTTGTGGGTTGAGCAACTGAAAACCCCCCTACATCATTCCCTACCTTGGTTCTTGTCAGCATCCAGTAGATTCTGGAACTCTGTGTGGAAGATCTCCAGGTGTTTCTCTATGAGCACCTGTTCACACCGCCTGGCCAGCTCATCCTGAGTGGACTCATGGAGGTACACCTGCACACGCCTCTGTTCCTCTAGCAGACGGGCCTCGGCCTACACACACAGAAACAGAAGGTTAACTTCCTGGTGCTTTCATGGAGCTACACCTACACCCGTCACTGCTGTTACCCCCACCCTCTTTTTCATCCCCTCCATCCTCACCTTCTTCATGTACTCGGTAACAGGGTTCTGTTGGAGGAACTCGGTGCTCTCTCGTGTGTAGAAGCGTTCGGTGTCCGTGAGGAACTGGCACTCAAAGTATTCTTTATACACTGACAGCGTAGGACCCTTAGCAAACGCATCCTCCTCATTCAGCCCCAGCTCCACTATAGGAGACAACACACACACAGTCAAGTCTGAGACTTCTGAATTCTTCTATAAGAGAGCATTCGGTGATGTGCTGGAATGTGATGATATTTTATAAATGCGTGTCTAAGTGAAAACTTGAAGTGGATTGGTTTGAGGTGTGTTGTACCGTAGGACTGCACCACACCACTGATGAGTCTGGTGTTGATGGTCTCTCCATTTCTCTCCTTCTCGATCAGCTTCAGGACCGCATTCGTTACCTGAGAGAGCGAGCGGTGTAAAGTCAATGAATGTATGAATTATGTTGTTCGCCATCTTAGAATAAGATGCCAGCTCTTTCCATCGCTACACCAGTTACACATAGAACGACACAGTGAAACACACTGAACTGACATGGTTGGTGATTCTATTTACCGTGCGTGTGTTGTGTCAGTCAGATGTGACATCATCATCATACCCACCTGTTTGTTTAGGGGTCTGAATAGACACTCCCTCCACGTTACCAACGCCAACTACAGAAGAGGGCACGAGGGATAAATGGAGGAGAGAGGATAAACTAATGTCATAATTCACTCATCTTTTACAATTGAAAATTGACAAAAAGACACCCCCTCCCTTCCTTCCTCTCACCGAGTAGATCTCGTAGATGCCCTTGCGTCCCTCGTCACATTCACGTCTGACCCAGTGCCTGTTGAGGTAAGCACAGATCCCATTCAGCACCTTACTGGAGAACCGGTAGTCCTCCCACTGCTGTGTGTAGAACTTCAACACACACTCATCCATCAGGTCCTCACCATCCTGGGAGAGAGAGAGAGTAGAGGGGGAGATGGAAGATGCATTGGTCAAAAAACAAAATAAGGTACAGTTCAAGAAAAAGAGTAAACAATGATAGGTGGAATTGGCACCATATTTTCCTTGTAGCCAACCACACTATAGACCTGTGAAAGGTCATCAAAGTGCCAGCGGGTCAGGAGAGGATGGAATCCCCATGTCACTATACCACTCACCATGAGCAGACTGGTCAGGTAGTTCTTGAGGAACTCCTTGAGTCTCTTGTAGAGTTCCAGGCCTACGAACTGGGCCCCCCCAGGAGTACTGCTCTTCTTGGAGGGCTTGTTGGGGACGGCAGACCCTCGGCCTTGACTGGACTGGTGCACGCTGGTACAGTAGTTATACACATGGCTGACAGGCAGGGGAGTTAAGACAGAAACACTGTGGTGGTATCAGGTCTATGGCAGCAGGACTCTGACCTCTACATGTGATGTGACCTAGCCCATCAGTAAGTATTGCACCACTAGGACACACCCGTGAACACAACACCATAATGACACTGCAATATACACTGCATACTGCTGTGAGCTTCCACTTTGGGAAGTAGGCCATATAAACCTTAAACACCCTTCAAAAGGGAAACCACAGCAGCCTTACCAACTTAATAACCCCTTAAATTCCACCCCACCCACCCCACTTGGCATGTGGGATACGTGTAGAGCTCCATGTAGCGTGACTTTGCCATGCTCTGCCGTGTGTACACCTGGTGGATGCCAGCCCTCAGGTCGTCCCAGATCTGGTCCAGCCCGATCTGCTTCAACCCATGTGGGTTCTGGCCCCTGTTGGACGACATTGTCACGTCCCTCCTGCTCTCCTCAGCTCCTTCTCTCCTCTGCTCCCACTCCTGTTGTTTCTCTCCTCTCAAGTGTTGTCTCAGAGTGTGCCGTCCATGGGAGGCTGGTGAGTGCGTGTCAGTAAGTTTGGCTCTGTCGTCAGTTGCTCCTCCTCACAGCCTTATGCCAGCAACACCTCACCACAAGACCTGGAGGAATAAGAGAGAGAAAACAGTGGTTACTAACAGTGGTTGCTGTTCTTTCTAGCAGCTGAACTATGAACTACGTGATTACAGCTAGCTAATGACAGATTAGTCCACTTTAGGGCCAGGCTACTTCCTTCCCAGTCCTCTGGCATGCAGACTGGCCTCGAATACTGTGACAGAAACCGCAGTACATTCAATATGAGAGGAGCTCTCCACAGTCCAAAGACATTGATTACAGTCAGATACATCGCTATGTAATATAAACCCTGATTGGCCAGGAGACCAGGAAATGGCAACAACAACAATGTCCCTCTCCAATTTACAAAGATATGAAGAGAGCGAAGGGAAGTGAGGCTCATTGTTGTTGACAGCCAGGCAGAGGGTCTATATATAGCAGAGGACAGCCAGCCTTGTCTCCATCTCTGGTCATTTACCGTCATTTAGGCCCGAGGCAGAGGATGTTTGTTTGTGTTGCAACCTGAACACTATTTACTTCCTGACACTGTTGACAAGCAGTTTGTGTGTGTTTGTGCTTATGACCAGCACTAGATTGGTGGATAGGCCTAGTTCTCCCATGTTATATTTAGACACACCAGTAGCAGTGGTCACTTGTTTACGGTGTGTGTGTGTAAGTATCTGTGTGTGTACACATGATGGCAGGAGTCTTAAAAACTTAAAGACAGAAGGGGGGGTGAGTGAGTAATTTACAGGATGTCCATGCTGTGAACATGGAGCCCATGACAGTGATTTCCTCACAGTTCGTTGTGAAACCTGAAACTCTGGCACATCAACGTCATCATGTTCCTCTACTGCAAATTTCATGACCCCATCATGTGTCGTTTCTAGGAAAGACCCCAGGGGGTATACTACAAAGGAGGTTAAATGAGTTAGCCAGCTAACTTTGATAAACAACCAAAATACCTATTGCTTTTTTGGTTCATTAAGAAAGCTAAACTTAGATATGTGTTTTTGGTTGTTGAGTCAGCGACCATGCCCATTTCAAGTGCATCTATAAAAAATAAAATACTAAGTTGTTTCAGAACATTTAGAGAAGTTAGCTGGCTAACTCACTGAACCGTTATTGTAGTATACCCCTCAGGGCTGATTGCTAATAGGAACTAACATCTGTGCTAGACTAGCGTGTCAACACATGACAAGAACAGTAACGTAACTTTTCTAATGGCGTCAGCTAATGGTGATCCGAATAAGGTTCACCAACCCTACAACTGCTTACACGAACAGTAAGGCTAATGTTTAAATATCTAGCTAATCCAATTGGGCCTTTCTGCAGGAAATTATACATTAACAACACAATACAACCGTGAGAAACCATAATGGCACAATGAGTCAGGGAAGAGAGCGAGCTGTGGTCGTGGGAAAGCAGTCCGGTAAATCTCATTAGGCTACCTCAGTCACTGTGTCCTGGCCAGAGTCACTGAACCTTACTAGGGCCCGGGACGATACTAGTATCGTGATACTCGTTAGTATCATGGCAAGGAAACAAAACAAAGCAGATTTAACTTCTATAGAAAACAACCCTATTGTTGGTAACAAACACCATCCAGAGTCACATGTATTATAGCACACAATATTTTACATACAGCAGGTTTTTAAAGGACCAAAGAGGTTGGTCTGCTTCATGTTTTCATTTTTGCCAAAAGATAGTGATACCGATACCTTTCTGGCCCTACGTAATAGCCTACATATACATTAACACACACCAACAATGTAATAAAACAGAAACAGAGCTAAACCACCTCGCTAGCCTTCGACCCAATCAGGCCTTCTCAACGAGAGAAGATTAACCTACTTCCTTATTGACTACAGATTTAACAAACCCAATGCCTAGAGGTCCCGTGTGGCTGAGTTGGTAGACCTTGGCGCTTGCAACGCCAGGGTTGTGGGTTTGACTCCTGCAGGGGGACCAGTATGAAAATGTATGCACTCACTACTTACTGTAAATCGCTCTTGATAAGAGTGTCTGCTAAATGACACATTTTTTAAAATTAAAATGTAAAAGGTAAACCTTAAGTGTCGTCTGCCACAAGCAAAAAAATGTATGAATAAATGTTTCATTGCCACATACACCAGATAGGTGCAGTGAAATTCGTTGTTTTATAGGTTCAGCCATAATAGTACGGCACCCCTGAAGCAAATTAGGCCCATGTGCCTTGCTCATGGGCACATTTTCACCTTGTCGGCTCGGGTATTCGAAGCAGCAACCTTTTGGTTACTGGCCCAATGCTCTAACCATGAAAGAGTGATTCATTCACAGAACAGAGATACTGTGTATCAGATAACGCAAAAGCTATGCCTCGGCAACATGCAATCCTGTAGTCAAATCATAGTGTATTGGGAACCATTTAATTGCTTTCTAGCTTGGAGTGCAAGGTGTGTTTTGGGGCAATAAGGCAGGCTATTTCATTAGTGTATTCGGCTTTTGATTCTCACTCAGCTCAGCATTTGAAAGGCTAGTGCGCACGCACATCAGGATTGATTTTATAGTCACAGCTCTCAGCAGTCAGCACGCCTCTCACATGTTAAACAGACACAGGTCATCTAAGGTAAAGGCGGGGAGGGGGTGTTCAGCCTTGCACACACACGTCTAGCATCCAGGTTTCCTCAGGCTGTATCAAACAGGCGCTTTGCTGACTGACTCAGAGGAACAGAACGGGGCTGCAGGTAGCCTAGTGATTAGAGTGTTGGGCCAGTAACCAAAAGGTTGCTGGATTGAATCCCAGAGCTGACAAGGTAAACAAACATCTGTCGTTCTGCCCCTGAACAAGGCAGTTAACCGGTAGGCCTTCATTGTAAATAACAATGTGTTCTTAACTGACTTGCCTAGTTAAATAAAGGTAAAAAAAGAGATGTCAAGCTGCTCTATTTCCTACAAGAGTAGAGCAGTACTGCCTCAGAGGAAGTCAGGGAAGCAGAGCCTGTAGGAAGAGGTTGTTTCCTACTAACCATCATGGGGTAGTTAGTGATTGGTGGGGGAAGCCATTACTGGGGTGGTGAGTGTGAGGCAGGCAGGGTCAGATTTCTGTCCCACTTGAAACCAAACACTAACTAGGCCTACATGACCTAAAAGACGACTGTTCCATTGACACACTGTCTTTCCCTCACTTACCACTCTGCCTTGACAGAGCAGAAATAATTGTTTGTTGTGATACTCAGACCAAATGAGTGTAGTTTAGTGACAGAGCCCGAAGAGGGTAAAGACTGCAGTACTTCGGTTGGACAGAGTATTTATGGCGAAATAAATAACGTTAGTTTTAATTTGCTCAATGTACATTAGCGGGCAATCTCTTCAATGTTACAGAGGCCCAAAACCAGCTTGCCTTCGAGCTCATCTGTATTGTCATAACTAAACACAGACCAAATTACAGACATGTTTGCCAACAGCATTTAGCCAGACTAGTGAGTGTCATGAACTGTTGTTGTTGGCCAGCAAACTAACTTAACGATAACGTTAACTCGCTGACGTTATTTAATGGCAAAGCATTTGAGCACATATGGTAACACGGTGACTTTTTCAAGTTTGCTAGTTATTGTTGGTATAAGTTACTTGTTCGCTAAATCAACACATTCATGGGCTAGCTAAAGTAACATCACCATTACTAGGTTAGGATAACGTATCTAACGTTAGCTGACGCAGCTAAGTCAGCCGTTAGCTAGCTAGGTTAGTTTTCTAAACAGCGTAGCTGCCATTGTTGGACCCGATAGCTAGCCGTCGGTCTAATTCATGTTTGAGTATTTTGATAAGGTTATGACGAGCCAGACAATATTTTCTTAACTAAATATGAGTTTAAAACCATAATTTCCGATAAATTAAAATGGCACCCTGTTCAATGAGTCAGGATTATTCGCCAAAACATCTCCTGCTTGCGCGGTTACCCACAACGAGCTGCTTCCTCGCTAGCTAGAGGATAGCTAATTAACTAGCTCAAAGAAAAGCTTCATGGCACTTAGACAATAGAATAATAAGCTATTCTTACCATTTCTGAACCGTTTATTTGCCCCAGCAATAGAGAAATACAGGTTCAGGAATCTAGCTATCGGCGCCTCCTTTACTCGGTTCTTGACTGAGATGGATTTCCTTCGTTTCGCAGTTGTCTCAAGATGATGTAGCAGAGCTAAGATCTCCTAGTGAAATGATGATGATGACACGGTGAGTGGGTTACCACAGCGTCAACGTCAAAATGGTCTAGATCGTAAAAATGTCTAAAAACAAAAATACGATTTTTGGTCTTAATTTAATGTTCGAGTTAGGCATAAGGTTAGTAATGTGGTTAGGTTTCAATTGGTAGAAATAGGCTGGGTTTATTACATTGTGGCTGTGGTAACTGGTGACAACTAAAATGGCAAAATCCAAACAGATGCGCATCAGACAAATATAAAATAAATTAAATTGTGGATATTTGTTTGAAGAAGAAACACAACCAACCAATGATTCACTTGACATTACTTTTATTTAATTGACACAACCGAATTTATTACAATTACGTTAGTTTATAAACTAAGCCAAGAAATCAAATGGTAAACAAATAAGCTTTATATACCATAACTCAATTATGGTAAATACTGTAGAGCCACTCAACACCCCAAACATACAGCATTTAACCATTTTAAATACTCCACTTAACCAGCTGTGCTTTTTCACTGTTACAGAAAGAGGCTCCAACTGTGCTGTTCCACTACAGAGGTCTTCATTGGTAAGATTCTCATTAGGGTATTTATTCTTCCATTGTTTAGATGTGTAAAGACTCTCAATGAAAGTCTATATGAAGATGTGTTGTTGTTAACAGGCCATGGTCAGAGAATGACAGCGCCTGATCCTCTGGGATTTCTGTGACACTGTGAGGTCAGGGGACAACCCCAGTGGGGACTGTGATACATGTTTATCTTCAGAATGATATACAATAATCAGAGGAGGCTAGTGGGAGGGGCTGTAGGGGGACGGGCTCATTGTAATGGCTTAAATGGAACAGTATCCAACACATCAAACTAATGGAAGCCACATGTTTGACCCCCTTCCATTAATTCCATTCCAGCCATTACAATGAGCCCATCTCGTGTAGCTCAGTTGGTAGAGCATGCACATTCAATGCCAGGGTTGTGGGTAGGATTCCCGCCGAGGACCAGTATGAAAATATATGCACTCACTACTGTAAGTTGCTCTGGGTAAGAGTGTCTGCTAAATGACTAAAATGTAAATGTAAGCTCCTCTTCTGACAATAAAATATATCTACTCAATTATTTCCTTCCTCTGATGTTTCTAGAAACAATATCTCTCTCATCGTCACTCATTGCATAGGTTTACCTCCACTGTATTCACATCCTACCATACCTTTGTCTGTACATTATGCCTTGAATCTATTCTACCGTGCCCAGAAACATGCTCCTTTTACTCTCTGTTCCGAACGCACTAGACGGCCTAGAAGGCTTCTAGCCTTTAGCCATACCCTTATCCTACTCCTCCTCTGTTCCTCTGGTGATGTAGAGGCTAATCCAGGCCCTGCAGTGCCTAGCTCCACTCCCATTCCCCAGGCGCTCTCATTTGTTGACTTCTGTAACCGTAAAAGCCTTGGTTTCATGCATGTTAACATTAGAAGCCTCCTCCCTAAGTTTGTTTTATTCACTGCTTTAGCACACTCTGCCAACCCGGATGTCCTAGCCGTGTCTGAATCCTGGCTTAGGACCACCACCAAAACCCCTGAAATGTCCATCCCTAACTATAACATTTTCCGACAAGATAGAACTGCCAACGGAGGAGGGTTGCAATCTACTGCAGAGATAGCCTGCAGAATTCTGTCTTACTCTCCAGGTCTGTGCCCAAACAATTTGAGCTTCTACTTTAAAAAATCCACCTTTCCAGAAACAAGTCTCTCTCCATTGCCGCTTGCTGTAGACCACCTTCTGCCCCCAGCTGTGCCCTGGACACCATATGTGAATTGATTGCCCCCCATCTATCTTCAGAGCTTGTGCTGTCCTACAATCTAAGCTTGATGCCCTCAATCTCACACAAATGATCAATGAACCTACCAGATACAACCCCAAATCCGTAAACATGGGCACCCTCATAGATATCATCCTAACCAACATGCCCTCCAAATACACCTCTGCTGTCTTCAACCAAGATCTCAGCGATCACTGCCTCATTGCCTGCGTCCATAATGGGTCTGCGGTCAAACGACCACCCCTCATCACTGTCAAACTCTCCCTAAAACACTTCAGCGAGCAGGCCTATCTAATCGACCTGGCCCAGGGATCCTGGAAGGGTATTGATCTCATTCCGTCAGTAGAGGATGCCTGGTTATTCTTTAAAAATGCTTTCCTCACCATCTTAAATAAGCATGCCCCATTCAAAAAATGTAGAACCAGGAACAGATATAGCCCTTGGTTCACTCTAGACCTGACTGCCCTTGACCAGCACAAAAACATCCTGTGGCGTACTGCATTAGCATCGAATAGCCGCCGCGATATGCAACTTTTCAGGGAAGTTAGGAACCAATATACACAGGCAGTTAGGAAAGCAAAGGCTAGCTTTTTCAAACAGAAATGTGCATCTTGTAGCACAAACTCCAAAAAGTTCTGGGACACTAAAGCCCATGGAGAATAAGAGCACCTCCTCCCAGCTGCCCACTGCACTGAGGCTAGGAAACAGTGTCACCACCGATAAATCCACGATAATTGAGAATTTCAATAAGCATTTTTCCACAGCTGGCCATGCTTTCCACCTGGCTACCCCTACCCTGGTCAACAGCCCTGCACCCCCCACAGTAACTTGCCCAAAACTCCCCCATTTCTCCTTCACCCAAATCCAGATAGCTGATGTTCTGAAAGAGCTGCAAAATCTGGATCCCCATAAATCAGCAGGGCTAGACAATCTGGACCCTTTCTTTCTAAAAATTATCTGCCAAAATTGTTGCAACCCCTACTACTAGCCTGTTCAACCTCTCTTTCGTATCGTCTGAGATCCCCAAAGATTGTAAAGTTTCCGCGGTCATCCCCCTCTTCAAAGGGGGAAACACTCTATACCCAAACTGCTACAGACCTATATCTATCCTACCCTGCCTTTCTAAGGTCTTCGAAAGCCAAGTTAAGAAACAGAACACCAACTATTTTGAATCCCACCGTACCTTCTCCTCTATGCAATCTTGTTTCCGAGCTGGTTATGGGTGCATCTCGGCCACGCTCAAGGTCCTAAACGATATCATATCCGCCATCGATAAGAGACAATACTGTGCAGCTGTATTCATCACCTGGCCAAGGCTTTCGACTCTGTCAATCACCACGTTCTTATCGGCAGACTCACCAGCCTTGGTTTCTCAAATGACTGCCTCGCCTGGTTCACCAACTACTTCTCAGACAGAGTTCAGTGTGTCAAATCGGAGGGCCTGTCTGGACCTCTGGCAGTCTCTATGGGGGTGCCACAGGGTTTCAGCCTCGGGTCGACTCTTTTCTCTGTATACATCAATGATGTCGCTCTTGCTGCTGGTGATTCTCTGATCCACCTCTATGCAGACGACACCATTTTGTATACTTCTGGCCCTTCTTTGGACACTGTGTTAACAACCCTCCAGACGAGCTTCAATGCCATACAACTCTCCTTCCGTGGCCTCCAACAGCTCTTAAATGCAAATACAACTAAATGCATGCTCTTCAACCGATCGCTGCCCACACCTGCCCGCCCGTCCAGCATCACTACTCTGGACGGTTCTGACTTAGAATAAGTGGACAGCTACAAATACCTAGTTGCCTGGTTAGACTGTAAACTCTCCTTCCAGACTCACATTAAGCATCTCCAATCCAAAATTAAATCTAGAATCGGCTTCCTATATCGCAACAAAGCATCCTTCACTCATGCTGCCAAACATACCCTCGTAAAACTGACCATCCTACCGATCCTCGACTTCGGCAATGTCATTTATAAAATAGCCTCCAACACTCAGCAAATTGGATGCAGTCTATCACAGTGCCATCCGTTTTGTCACCAAATCCCCATAAACTACCCACCACTGCGACCTGTATTCACTCGTTGGCTGGCCCTCGCTTCATATTTGTCGCCAAACCCACTGGCTCCAGGTCATCTATAAGTCTTTGCTAGGTAAAGCCCCGCCTTATCTCAGCTCACTGGTCATCATAGCAGCACCCACCCGTAGCACGCGCTCCAGCCGGTATATTTCACTGGTCACCCCCAAAGCCAATTCCTCCTTCGGCCGCCTTTCCTTCCAGTTCTCTGCTGCCAATTACTGGAACAAACTGCAAAAATCACTGATGCTGGAGACTCATATCTCCCTCACTAGTTTTAAGCACCAGTTGTCAGAGCAGCTCACAGATCACTGCACCTGTACATAGCCCTTCTGTAAATAGCCCATCCAACTACCTCATCCCCATACTGTTATTTATTTGATTTATTTTGCTCCTTTGCACCCCAGTATCTCTACTTGCACACTCATCTTCTGCACATCTATCACTCCAGTGTTTAATTGCTATATTGTAATTATTTCGCCACTATGGCCCATTTATTGCCTTACCTCCATTATCCTACCTCATTTGCACACACTGTATATATACTTTTTCTATTGTATTATTGACTGTATGTTTCTTTATTCCATGTGTAACTCTGTGTTCTTGTTTGTCGCACTGCTTTGCTTTATCTTGGCCAGGTCGCAGTTGTAAATGAGTACTTGTTCTCAACTAGCTTACCTGGATAAATAAAGGTGAAATAAAAAATTGTAAAAAGACTCACTCCCATGTCCCATTCTGGAAATATTGCACAGAAAAAGGATTTTGTTGACACAGCTTTTAAATGGAGAATCATGTCAAGCATTTCATTAACTGCAAAACCGCTCATGTCATCTACAGATTGAAATGTCCACAGTGCAAGGTTTTCTACATTGGACAGATAAAGAGACGCCTTCAAGGGCACTTAGAGGAACACAAGAACACCATATGGGTAGTCTATGAAGACTACCCCATGGCAAGGCACTTCAAGCCCTTACACCATGGCCTCCCTACAAGCTATGGGTGTTGATCATGTTTTGGCTTCACTTAAAAAAGGGGACCGTCTTAAACAGCTAAACCAAAGGGAAGGTTTTTCGATTTACAAACTACAGGCCACAAGTACCCTGGTTTAAATGAAGATATGGATTTACAAACTACAGGCCAATAAGTACCCTGGTTTAAATGAAGATATGGATTTACAAACTACAGGCCAATAAGTACCCTGGTTTAAATGAAGATATGGATTTACAAACTACAGGCCAATAAGTACCCTGGTTTAAATGAAGATATGGATTTACAAACTACAGGCCACAAGTACCCTGGTTTAAATGAAGATATGGATTTACAAACCACAGGCCTATAAGTACCCTGGTTTAAATGAAGATACAGATTTCTCACCTTTCCTGTAGGGTTGTGATAGGTCCTAGGTCCAGGTTCTAAACGACATCATAACCGCCATCGATAAGAGACATTACTGTGCAGCCGTATTCATCGACCTGGCCAAGGCTTTCGACTCTGTCAATCACAACATTCTTATTGGCAGACTCGACAGCCTTGGTTTCTCAAATGATTGCCAACTACTTCTCTGATAGAGTTCAGTGTGTCAAATCGGAGGGCCTGTTGTCTGGACCTCTGACAGTCTCTATGGGTGTGCCACTGGGTTCAATTCTCGGTGCGACTCTCTTTTCTGTATACATCAATGATGTTGCTCTTGCTGCTGGTGATTCTCTGGTACACCTCTACGCAGACAACACCATTCTGTATACTTCTGGCCCCTCCTTGGACACTGTGTTAACTAACTTCCAGACGAGCTTCAATGCCATACAACTCTCCTTCCGTGGCCTCCAACTGCTCTTAAACGCAAGTAAAACTAAATGCATGCTTTTCAATCGATCGCTGCCCGCACCTGCTCGCCCGTCCAGCATCACTACTCTGGACGGCTCTGACTTAGAATACGTGGACAACTACAAATACCTGGGTGTCTGGTTAGACTGTAAACTCTCCCTCCAGACTCACATTAAGCATCTCCAATCCAAAATTAAATCTAGAATCGGCTTCCTATATCCCAACAAAGCATCCTTCACTCATGCTGCCAAACATACCCTCGTAAAACTGACCATCCTACCGATCCTCGACTTCGGTGATGTCATCTATAAAATAGCCTCCAACACTCTACTCAACAAACTGGATGCAGTCTATCACAGTGCCATCCGTTTTGTCACCAAATCCCCATACACTACCCACCATTGCGACCTGTACACTCTCGTTGGTTGGCCCTTGTTTCATACTCGTCGCCAAACCCACTGGCTACAGGTTATCTACAAGTCTCTGCTAGGTAAAGCCCCGCCTTATCTCAGCTCACTGGTCACCATAGCAGCACCCACTCGTAGCACACGCTCCAGCAGGTATATCTCACTGGTCACCCCCAAAGCCAATTCCTCCTTTGGTCGTCTTTCCTTCCAGTTCTCTGCTGCCCATGACTGGAACAAATTGCAAAAATCTCTGAAGCTGGAGACTCACATCTCCCTCACTAGCTTTAAGCACCAGCTGTCAGAGCATTTTACAGATCACTGCACCTGTACCTAGCCTATCTGTAAACAGCCCATCTATATACCTACCTCATCCCCATACTGGTATTTATTTATTTTGCTCCTTTGCACCCCAGTATCTCTACCTGCACATTCATTTTCTGCCGATCTACCATTCCAGTGTTTAATTGCTATATTGTAATTACTTCGCCACCATGGCCTATTTATTTCCTTAACTTACCTCATTTGCACTCACTGTATTTAGACTTTTTGTTTTCTTTTGTTCTACTGTATTATTGACTGTATGTTTTGTTTATTCCATGTGTAACTCTGTGTTGTTGTATGTGTCAAATTGCTATGCTTTATCTTGGCCAGGTCGCAGTTGCAAATGAGAACTTGTTCTCAACTAGCCTACCTGGTTAAATAAAGGTTAAATTAATTAATTAATTAAAAGTTGCTGTCATCTAGTGGACATTTTGCTCTAATGCACTCAGCTATGTTTAGACTGCTGTGGTTCATGTTTGCTGTGTTCTAGTGTACTATAAAAAAAAATGTCTCTCCTATTCTTAGCACTTTGCCCTGTCATATTCAAGGTTAACTACCTTTCTATGGGTTCTGATGCTTCTAGCCTTGAGTTGCATTTTTTATAACATATCTACAGTATTTCACTTTTGAATGTGTATAGTATTGTTTACTAGGTGTTGTCCAATGACTTCTGTAACCACTCTCTCTTCTAATCAGGGTTGATTGGAAAAAGATGTTCAGAAGAGGACTATTATCATATTTTGTACTCCCTGACGGCCATGCAGCCGAAACACGTCGGAGTTTATAAACTTTGTTTCCATTGAGCATGCCATACAAATAAAGTCATTTTAATTCATTATATGAAGAGAGCCTTGGTCCTCCTTTCCCAATCTGTATTGTTGAAGCTTGTGTTTCAATGCTGTTTAGCCACAGTCTTTTATTTAACCTTTATTTTGATCATGCTGAGAACAAGGTTTTTCATAAGAGCCCTGTAATTACAAAAATGACAAAAATATACACATCAATACACAATGAAAACCAGAGCGATACAACACAATCATAAAAAACAACAGTCAGTAAAAGGCCAACAATCAGCCATCTGAATTTCCCTAGCCTAGAGGCACCAAAACATCACATTTTAGAGAGTTTCTGAGATTATTCCTCAAGTAATGGGCAACAAAACTAAAATCAGTATTATCTGTATGCCTGTACAAAACAATTATCTGTAGTACGAAACAATCTGTTGGTCTATACAAAACAATAATCTCTACAACAATCATATAAAACAATAATATCATTGGTTATATTCTCTTCAGAATTGATCATGGAAACACAGTGGTTGTAGGCTTACTTGTACTTGCAAACAACAGATTACAGCTCATCCAAAACAGTTCCACAAGGTTTTTAACAAAAACAAAAAAAATCCTTCCATCCTGGCTGATCCCCACTGGTCACCCACCACTCAAAGAACAGGCCTAATAATACATGGCAGCGCAAGGAGCAGTTACATTTTTGGGGGGGAACATTGCTGACAAATTCAAAATAAAAATACCAAAGCATTGTGGAGTGTTTACCTCAGCTGTATTTGGCTGTGAGTAAATATCATTGCAGGGCTATTCCACTGTTAAAAAGGCCTCCTCTGCCAAGATGCTTATACACTGGTGTTTGCCGTAATCACCAATTAATGGAAAGACTCTCTCAGTGAAAGTGTGTATGTGTGTGTTGTTAACAGGGTCAGAGAAGGACAGCATTCCTTTGTCCCAGTCCAGGAGCACTCTGATCCTCTGGGGCTTCTGTGCTACGGTCAGGTCAATGGATGGTCCTGGTGGCAACTGTGATGTGTATTTTGCATCAAACTGCTTCAATGACCAGTACCCACTCTTAACTACTCCCTTCGTTCAGACACCCTCCTGTATCACACCCAGTGACAATAACTGTCCCCAACCTCAATGTCCCAGCTGTGTGTGCCTGAGTGAAAGCCCTCAGAGCCCAGGAGCCATTTGTAGCTATCAAACCTCTCTGGGTTGTCAGGAAGCTGCTGTGTCTCACTGACTTTGACACTGGTCAGATCCTCAGACAGGATGAGATCTGGGTGGGCAGTGTCTAGAATCACAGGAGCTTAACAGAGAGAACAGAGCACTGTATTCAAATTATAAGTGATCGGCGTGGCTAAACTCAAACATGTATGACATCAGACAGGGAAACTTGGTAACTGTCTGTAAAGTGACTATAGAAAATATACAACCCCTTGCACAATTTAAACATTTCGTTGCCCTACAGACTGACAACCATCAGGAAAAAACTGTTTAAAGCGTCTATCCATGTTTTGCTTGTTTTATGAATAGTAAATACAAATAATCTTTATTGAATTTAATCATTGTTTTCCTAAACCTTATAAACCTGTGAAGCTTCATCTATGGATCTGATCCAGTGTTTATGTTTTATTGAGGTCTGGTATTTCACACAGATTGGCTGTTTATCCTCCTGACAGAAGAGCTTGAATTTCTCCCTGTGCAGACTGCATAGCACATTTGGAGTTTGTTGAAGCTCTCTCCTGTAAGAAGGCCTCACATATGTCCTTTAGAGCCAGGTGAAGGAAAAGCTCTGTTGAAGATTTTCTCTTGAATTCAGGACATCCCTTTTCTTCCTCCTCTCCCCAGTGTTTCTGCAGACAGGGTTTACAGAAGCTGTGGCTACACAATAAAGTAGGACTGGATTCTTGAAGATGTCATGCCACAATGGACAGGAGATATGCGCAACAATTTGGAAGCCATTTTCTCTCATAGTCACATTTCTTTCTCTGGAATGGCTTCTGGAGGCAACAGTTCACTTCCAAGACTCACCCTTGTTTGGTTAGAAGGGCCTGAAAGTTACAGTTTACCATATTCAATGGTTCAGTTTAAACTTGCTTTTTGTAGAAGTCCTGTTTTATGTCCTAAGAGAGCTGAGAGGGTTGTACATTACCGTGAGCAGGTGAATGTCAGGTGAGGGGCTGATGGATGCGGCTATGGAACCCTGACCTGTTCACCAGACGTGTTACCTTGTCCCGGACCGGCTGTTTTTGACTCTCTCTCTCTCTACCGCACCTGCTGTCTCTAACTCTGAATGCTCAGCAATGAAAAGCCAACTGACATTTACTCATGAAGTGCTGACCTGTTGCACCCTCTACAACCACTGTGATTATTATTATTATTTGACCCTGCTGGTCATCTACGAACGTTTGAACATCTTGGCCATATACTGTTATAATCTCAACCCGGCATAGCCAGAAGTGGACTGGCCTCCCCTCAGAGCCTGGTTCCTCTCCAGGTTTATTCCTAGGTTCCTGCCTTTCTAGGGAACTTCTACGTCTGCATTGCCTGCTGGTTGTCGTTTTAGGCTGGGTTTCTCTGTAGCACTTTGTAACATCGGCTGATGTAAGAAGGGCTTTATAAATACATTTAATTGATAGATTGATTAGGGGTGGATATTTGAGTCAACTGGAACTCTGCACATACTGTTATTGCGCTCCTCAGTGTTCTAATCCTAGCCTGGACCCAGATCTGTGCTCATGCTCTTGCCAACCCCATTGCTCATTTTCAAGCCATTGGCATGGCAATGAGTGACAGGACTTGGCATGATAGCGCAAACAGACTGGCGCTCAGGCTATTCTAAACGCTCATACTAAGAACACCATGTTTTTGTCAGACTTAATTATATAGAACTACTGGTAATTTAAAAAAAACGTACAACAGGCATTTAAACAATTTTACAATTCATTTATAATACTGAGGGTGGATAGAATACCTCTTGTTAAGTATAACAACTCCCCCCCAGCCTGCTCTGCTGAGGTTCAAACCCTACAAGGCAATTGGTCTTCCATAGACTCCGAACAGGTCAGACCACCAGGAGCGGTGGCAGCCAAAGGGACTCCAGGACACTTTATACATGTCCTGTCCTTACTGACCAGGCATTGGGGTTACCTCACTCGCCCATCAACGCTCTGGGTTGAAGTTTGCCCTAGGTATAGATCTAGGATCAACTTCCCCTTCCACAATCCTAACTTTAACCATTAGGTTGGAAAATGCTAAACTGACTCAAAATCAGCATCTCTAGGGGCAACTTCACCCTACTCCCTCATCAACACTCTGTAACCCATCCCACCGACCAATAGATCAACAGAACCTAGGACCTGGGTCAGTTGTTGTAAATCAGATACCAGATTTTTTGTTGTTGTTTGGGATGCTCTGGATCGACGTGTATGACAGCGTGTTCCATTTCCTGCCCATATCCAGCAACTTCGCACAGTCATTTGAAGAGGAGTGTGACAACATTCCACAGGCCACAATCAACAGCATGATCAACTCTATGTGAAGGAAATGTGTCGCGCTGCATGAGGCAAATGGTCAAACCAGATACTGACTGGTTTTATGATCCACACCCCTACTTTTTTTTTAAAGGTACAGTATCTGGGACCAGCAAATGCTTATCTGTATTTCAATTGACGGATTTCCTTATTTGAACTGTAACTCAGTAAAATCTTTGAAATTGTTATACGTTTCATTTATATTTTTGTTCAGTGTAGATTAGAAATGTGGGTGATTTCTAGTTGGTGATGTTTTTTGGAAGCCAAGAAGAACATGTTAAGTTAATAATAGTTGTGTACAACTGTCATTCATACTGCTAAAATTGTACTGCACAGTTGATGGTCAAATCAAATTTTATTTGTCACATGCGACGAATACAACAGGTGTAGACCTTCCAGCGAAATGCTTACTTAGCCCTTAACCAACAATGCAGTTTAGAAAAAAAACTGGCGGAACTTATGAAAAGCTTTTTTAATCATTATCTTTGTGTGCTGGGTCTGGAGACAATGAGAAACTAAATTATGTTAATTGAATTGTCACAGTTTACCCACAAAAATACTGTGATCCGAATACATACAATTCTCTGTTCTCTTATTACTACTATTACTACTCCTCACGTTAATGTGCTTAACTGTTTGGTCACAGGTTTGTTTAACTTTATTAAAGACCGCCAGTTTCTCCTGTAAGGGCTTCAGGAAAGTCTATAGGTCCTCCTGGAATGAGAGGATGTTTTATCGAAATGTTCCTTCCTTTTTTCATTAGAGTTTATCTACATGGAAGAAAGGTGAATAGACTGCTCTCCTCTGTGTTTAAGTCAGGTTATGTGAGTGTACAGTAGGTGCGTCACGTGTGTGTGGTTAGATCCGGATAGATCTGTTTTACAGGA
Source organism: Oncorhynchus kisutch (assembly GCF_002021735.2). Lineage (NCBI taxonomy): Eukaryota > Metazoa > Chordata > Actinopteri > Salmoniformes > Salmonidae > Oncorhynchus > Oncorhynchus kisutch. The sequence goes on along the minus strand of NC_034191.2, from coordinate 67,588,307 downwards.
ATGAGGAAATTATTCTCCACTGAGAAAAGTACTTGAAAAATATCAGCAGTACACTGCTCTGAAGGGTAAACGCAGGTAAACAAAGTTTACACTTTTTTTTGCCCAACAGTTTAACCAACTTTTGCAGAAAAATGCATTGAATGTATAAGGAGCGTTACTTAATTCATAGACGCAGGTGCAGGAGCAGGAGAAACGTTTAATGAAACAACAAACATGAAACGAGACAACACAACAGTGGTGTTTACACATGTACTGACAATACTGACTGAGGAAGTACCCAAGGGAGGGACAGATATAGGGGAGGTATTCAGGAAGGTAATGGAATCCAGGACCGGTGGTTAGTATACCGGCGACGTTGAACGCCGGAGGGGAGGAGAGAGATGGCCCGCGTCTGGCCCGGGGTCCACGGAACCATGGCCGGCTGAAAATCCAGAACACACTGGAAGGGGGTCAGCCCAGTAGAGGAATGACGTAGCGAGTTCTGGGTGTACTCTGCCCATGTAAGGAAATGAGCCCATTCTCCCTGCCGGTCCTGACTCCTCAGGAACCTCCCCAGCTCCTGGTTCATTTTCTCCACCTGCCTGTTGGACTGAGGCCGGTACCCGGAAGTGAGGCTGACCGTGACCCCGAGCTCCTCCATAAAGGCTTTCCATACCCGTGATGTGAATTGGAGGCCACGGTTAGAGACGATGTCCTCCAGAGGGCCATAATGCCTAACCTAATGAAGACCTGCTGGAAGAGTGCATCAGCGATCTGGAGAGCATTATGGGGGACCAGAAAGAGGGATTAAATGACAGGATTTTGAAAATCTATCCACAACCATCAAAATCGTGGTGAAACAGGCAAAGAAGGGGAAATCAGTAACAAAGTCAATGGATAGATGGGACCAGGGACAACAAGGCCCGGGAAGGGGAAGGAGCTTCCCTGCTGGAGCATTCCGGGGGGATTTGGTTTGGACATACGGAACAGGAGTTGACATAGTGAGTGACATCCTGCGCCAAGGTGGGCCACCAGTATTTATCAGATATGGATTGAGTAGTGCGAGAAATACCTGGATGTCCAGCGACGATAGATGTGTGTGCCCAGGTAAACACCTGGGCCTTTTCCCTGTAAGAACGTAGATGCGCTCGGGAGGACAGTTAGTGATTGTGGGCTCCCTCTCCAGAGCTTGGCAGATGTCCAAATCTACATCCCAGACCACAGGAGCTATGACTCGGGAGGATGGGAATATAGGCGCATTATGGAATGGACCCTCTCTCGAATCGTAGAGACGTGACAGCCTCCTCGCTGTCCGTATGTACTCCAGGTTCTGATGGTTGGTGAGAATGACGAATGGTTCCTTGGTGCTCTCCAGCCAGTGTCTCCACTCCACTAATGCCAACTTAACTGTCAGGAGCTCACGATCACCGACATCATAATTCCTCTCTGCAGGGGACAGTTTCTTATAGTAAAACACACATGGGTGTTTGAGCAATGGGGCAGAGGTGAAATGTCCCTTGAGTAGACCGAAGGCCCAGTCGGCTGTTGGGCTCCAAAACAACATACAGGGCCCTCCCTTAAGGAGAGAGGTGAGCGGAGCAGAAGTTCCTGATGAAACGGCGGTAGAAATTGGCAAAACTCAAATACCATTGTAACCCATTTATGGTGGTTGGGACTGGCCATGACCTGACTGCACCTACATACTTGTTGTCCATTTTCACTCCCTGCGGAATGATTTAGTAGCCTAAGAAGGAGACTGCCCTCTGATAAAATTGGCACTTCTCAGCCTTGACGAACAGGTGGTTAGCCAGGAGGCGTTCCAGGATTGCTTGAACGTGAGTGATGTGATCCTCCAAGGTAGCCAAGTAGATCAAGAGGTCATCGATATACACGACCACCTGGCATCCGAGCAACAAATGCCTGGAACACTGGAAGACTGACGAAGCATTGGCTAAGCCAAATGGCATCACCAAGTACTCGTAGTGACCAGACATCGTGCTAAACTCAGTCTTCCACTCATCCCCCTCCCGGATGCAGATTAGATTGTAAGCACTCCGCAGGTCCAATTTGGTAAAGAATCGGGCCCGCGCAGATGGCTGCCGGCACAAAACGGGAGAGGGTACCGATACTTCGTGGTAATCTCATTGAGTCCTCTGTAGTCAATGCATGGACGTAACCCTCCATCCTTCTTGGTCACGAAGAAGAAACCAGCTGATGCAGGAGAAGTGGACGTGCAGATGAACCCTTGTTGGAGTGCCTCTTGGATGTAATCCTCCAAGGCCTGGGTCTCAGCCACTGACAGAGGATAGATGCATTTGTGCGGAGGTGCTGAACCTGCAAGCAGGTTGATGACACAGTCCCAGGGGCGGTGAGGAGGAAGACAGGTGGCATGGGTCTTAGAGAATACCTCCTGCAGGTCCTGGTATACCTCCAGGATGTTGGGCTGAAGGGCAACCACAGGACTCTCAACCGATGTGGAACCACAGGGGACGGGGAAGCAGGTCTTCCGGCATTCGGGTGACCAGTCTGTGATTCTCATTCTCAACCATGAGATGGTTGGGTTATGACGTTGAAGCCAAGGGAAGCCGAGGATGATCTTGTGAACTGGTGCATTGGTAATGAAGAAGAGGACGTTCTCCTGATGAATGGACTTCACTGTGAGGGTGAGTGGTTGGGTGATGTGGGTGATGGTTCCCGGACACTAATGGCCAACTATCAAGGGCTTGTGTCACACCCTGATCTGTTTCACCTGTCTTGTGATTGTCTCCACCCCCTCTCGGTGTTGCTTATTATCCCTGGTGTATATATATATGTATTCCTGTGTTTCCTGTCTCTCTGTGCCAGTTCGTCTTGTATGCTTTTCAAGTCAACCAGCGTTTTTCCCGTACTCCTGCTTCTATTCTCTTTTGCTAGTAATTCCGGTTTTTGACCCTTGCCTGTTTTCTGGACTCCGTACCCGCCTGCCTGACCATTCTGCCAGCCCTGACCTCGAGCCTGCTTCCACTCTGTACCTCCCGGACTCTGAACTGGTTTTGACCTTTTGCCTGTCCACGACCATTCTCTTGCCTACCCCTTTTGGATTGTTTAATAAATATCAAGACTCTTACCATCTGCCTCCCGTGTCTACATCTGGGTCATGCCTTGTGCCTTTATAGCTTGATCCAGGAAAGGAGAGGATTATGGTTAGAGGGGAGGAGCGGAAGACGTGACACCCCTAAACATCAGCACGCATCGCTTGCTGTAATTCATTGGAAACATAAGGAACGTGTCTTTCACATCAGTGAAAAATAATAATAAAAAAGGCTAAATTACTACACACCTTTACAGGGTTACGGTTAGTGTTACCACACGGACATATCTCAATGTTACAACGCTTGTTTAAGGAAGACATAGCCGCCACCTGTGCTAATTAGCTGTCTAGCTTGCGTCGAACACCTGTGTGTAAGCTGACACATTGTATGGATCTGTGCAAAGCTGCTACAGGGGTGGCTATAATTTGTGGAACGTTCCAAATACTTTGTAAAGTGCAAGGTCATCAACAAACAACGCATACAAAGTAGGATGATCAATTCACCTAGCTAACTAGCTGCAGAATAGGCATCAACTCACCACGTAGCTTATTCTTAATGTTTGTCGATAGGCTACCAGAGTGAGGACAGACATTTTTCGACGTGAAAAATGTAATTAAATAGCCCACTCCCTGCCCTGTATCTTATTCTGCCACTATACAACTTGTATGCTTTGTTTGTTGGCAACCTTGTTATTTACAAAGTTTTTGGCACTGATGGAACATTCCACAAATTATACCCATCCCTGCTACAGTAAGTGTATATTTTTATTTGATAGATTATTTCTCGCTGACATGAAAGATAAGGGGCATATCAGTATAAGTTTCAAAAACCGTTTTGAAAGCGAAGATTATTGACGTTGTAACGACTGTTGGTGGAAGAAGGTGAGGACCAAGGTGCAGCGTGGTAAGTGTCCATGTTAATTTAATATAACTGAACACGAAATACAAAATAACAAAGTGAAACAACGAAAATCGAAACAGTCCTGAAAGGTGACACAACACAAAACAGGAAACAACTACCCACAAACACCGGTGCGAACAGGCTACCTAAGTATGGTTCTCAATCAGAGACAACGATTGACAGCTGCCTGTGATTGGGAACCATACCAGGCCAAACACATAGAAATACAACACACAGAACAAAACATAGAATGAAAAACATAGAATGCCCACTCCAACTCACGCCCTGACGAAACCAAAATAGAGACATGAAAAAGGAACTAAGGTCAGGACGTGACAGACGTTTCTAAACATTCACAGTGTTGGAATTGTAGTTTGCATGGAACCAACTGTGGGGGAATGTAATGGCTGAAAACCTTACATACAGAAAATAAGGGTTTTCGAGAGCTAAGGGAGCGTTAGTTTACCTACCTAGTTTTTACCACTACATCTCTGAAAAATACACTGGTTTCACACACACAAATACAACAAATTGATACTATACTATATCTGAAATATTTTTGTATATTAAATGCAGATCTTTATGCAACTGTACCTTTTGATACTGTGCAGTTTCATCCATGGGGCAGCAGTCGTGTTTCTTTGTGTTTTCTGGAGGCCTGGCATACCACACAGATGGGCTGTTTATCCTCTAGACAGAAGAGCTTGAGTTTCTCCCTGTGTAGACTGCAGAGCTCCTCAAACTCCCCTGAATCTCTTTGACTCCTCTCCAGTAAGAAAGACTCACATATGTTCTTTAAGAATTTGAGTTGCTTCTCTTCCTGCACACTGGACATTCCCGATGTAGCCTTTGTTTCCAGTGTTACTGCAGACAAGTTTTACAGACACTGTGCCTACACAACAGGACAACAGAATCTTTGAAAATATCATGGCAAATAGGACAGGAGAGATCCTCCTCTGGGAGATCTGGGATCTTTTATTCTTTGGATATATACAAGGATTCAGCACCCGATCTAAGTTTATATAAGATGGAGTCGAGCAAGTTGTTCATCTTTTCAACAGCTGATCTGGTAGCCATGCTATATCCTAGTCACCTCAGTGTCTCGTCAATACTAAAACAAGTTCTTCCGGGGGCGGAGCTAGCATGTTGGAGTGAAAGGCTGTGTTTGAGAGAGGCTCCCTGCAACTTTTTACAAAACATTCTTAACCTACTTTACCGCACTTTTTGCACCATAAGTCTTTAATACAATAGCGTGAATTTTTATGTCAACATGTTGAGTAATAGGTGACTAAAGGACAAGAAATCGTCATCGGAGGCCTCCTCCCCACCAAACATCGAGGCAGCCATGGCGGATGACACATGTCATAACGTGACACTTTCAGAACTTACCCTGGCTCTGGGAGAACTACGTGTTGCTATAGCTGAGGATTTCAAGGCTGCTATTGCTGAACTGGACACCGAAATTGAGAGCACAAATCAAATGGTTGCTTCGCAGGGCCAGAGTATTGTGGACTTTGAGAAGGCTTCTAAATTCAACGCTGGTAGGATCAATGAGTTAGAGAAGCTATGTACATCCTTGCAGGAGAGTGTGCAGAGGCTTAACGTGAAAATGGATGACTTAAAAGGCCGGTCCAGACGTCATAACCTTCGCATTGCAGGTCTGGCAGAGGGGGTGGAGGCTGGCTCTCGTCCCACCGACTTCTTCAAGCTACTGAGGGATACAATGGGATCTAAAGTTTTGGCTTCGGAGCCGCAGCTGGACCGTGCACATCGCACACTCATCTCCGTGCCTGGACCGAGCCAACGTCCTCACCCAGGTATTATCTGTTGTCACAGTTTCAAGACCAAGGATCTTATCCTGCGTTATGCTCGAATGAGGGGGTAACCTGTTGTCTTGTTTTGCACAATTTGTAAAATTTTGTAAAATAATAAAATGCAGTACAACAGGATATTTCTTAACTTAGCTCTTTAGCTAGCTATAACTGGCATGTTCACATGTCTCATACCATGATCAACTGACCATGACCTCTCCACCTGGGTGGGCATAACCAATCATAGCTCAGTATGATACAGCGGTAAAATGCATCCAATTACAATTGTTTACACATGAATATCACACCCCCCTTTTTTCGAACAAAAATGTTTGACATATTCTGAGTGTTTATTTAGAATACATGTTCTGTAGTTTGAACTCATGGTGTATGTTGTGCAATGTGTGTGTTTAGTCCATCACGTTCGCTTTCAAGGGAACAGTTCTTCTCGTCAGTGTCTTGTTCTTTTGTGTTCAGTAGGTGACGACGATTGTGTCGGTACACTGCTCCTTCTGCGGTGCGGACGTGATACGAACGTTCAGTGTCAGCTGGCTGGATGACGACTGCTGGCTTCCAGTGGCCATGCTCCAGGATTTTAACTGACTCTCCGTCGATCAGTGGTGGCAGTAGTCTAGCTGACCCGTTGAAGTATCACTTTTGTTGTTGTCTCTGTTCATGTTTTCATGCATTTCCTTGTAGTTGACGACTTCAGGTTGCAGCTGCTGGTTGGTGCTGGGAAGGATTGAGCAGCTCATCAACAGCTGGGCTGGTGATTTGAAGTTGTCAGTTGTGAACTGGAGTGTTGCGGTATTTAAGAAGACTGAGGTAGGGGTCTCTCTTGTCTGCTTTTGCTTTGTCCATGAGTGATTTAGCAATCTGCACAGATTTTTCAGCAAGGCCATTACTTTGAGGGTAATGTGGGCTTGTGGTGACGTGTGAACTCCCATGCTTTGTGAAGGATTCAAATTCATTTGATTTGTAACAGGGGCCATTGTCAGAAATTGACTCTCTACAATGCCATGCCTGGCAAAGATTGCTTTCAGCTTGTGTATCACAGATGTGGTGCTGTGAAGCTTGTCATGTTCGTAGAATCTGCTGTAATAGTCCACTGTTACGATGTAGTCCTTGTTGTTCCAGGTGAACAGAACGGTTGCCACGACCTTCCAGGGTCGGTCTGGGATACAGTGCAATAACATTGGCTCTTTGGTGTTTGAGGGGCGTCGTTCAAGACAGGTGGCGCATTTAGCAACAATGTCCTCTATTTTCACTTTTCCATGCCCATGTGTCCAGCATGGATCTTTGTCAAAATCTCTTCTCTGAGACTGGTAGGAAATATGATTCTCTCCTTTGAAAATAATTATGTTGATCTGTGATAGTTCATTATGATGGTTCCAGAACTTTGAGACGCTCTGAGGGCATTTTCTCCTATCCTCAGGCCATCCATCCTGTATGACTTTCCTCAGCTGTGTGAGCTGGGAGTCCTTTTCTGCTTCTGCCCGGATCTCCTTCAGTTTTGTGTCCCTAACTGGTAAGTTGCTGTACACAGTGTGCCCTTGCATGTCCATGCCTTCGCTGAGGCTGAGGCTGCTAAGAAACTTCCTAGAGAGTGTGTCTGCGACAGGGATGTCTTTGCCTGGATGGTGAGTGATTGTGAATTCGTATTTTTGTAGTTGTAGGATCTTTCTCTGTAGCCTCGGTGGGGCTGATGGTTTCCTCATGATTGACTCGAGGGGCTTGTGGTCGGATTCCACAATGGCTTGTCGTCCATATACTTACTGATGGAAATGCTTACATCCGAACAGAATGGCGCAGAGCTCCTTTTCGATTTGAGTGTACTAGATTTCACAGTCTGAGATTTGGAAGCGTAGCCGATGGGCTTTCCTTCTTGCAGTAGTTCTGTACCTAGTCCATACTTCCACTCTCTGGAAAGCAATGTTGTGTTGCTTGTCCCAGAGAAACTCACTGGACTGCTTTATCAGCTGACGCAGGGATGCATTAGCATTGGAGAGGCTGGGTCCGAACTTGGCTAAGTAGTTGACCATGCCAAGCACTGTTTCCAGCTTTGCACAGTTCTTTGGTGGTTCCATTTCTGAAATGGCGGAGATCTTCTGTGGATCTGGATTGATACCATTCGCTGTGAGAAGATGTCCGAAGTAGCTGACCTCTGTAGCGCCGGATTACTCTCACGCGGGATCTTTGCAGCATCGCGCAGAGATTTCGGTCGTGTTCTTCTTTGGTTCGACCATTTCCACAACTCCGTCAAGGCCTTTGGACAATTTGTCAATCTTTCGCTGAAATTCCTCTTGGGCTGAGATAATCCCAAAAGGCAGGCAACGAAACCTGTAGCGTCCAAACAGTGTGTTGAACGTTGTGAGTAGCCTGATCTGGCGTCCATGACAATGAAGGAGCGTGCTCCCGCTAGCTTGTGTGTGATGCCCTCTAGAGTCGGTAAAGGGTAATGGGGATGTTTGATAGCCTTTTTCAAGTCTCTTGGGTCGAGACATACTCTGAGCTTGCCTGTGCGTGGTTTCTCCACTCCCACTAATGCGTTTACCCAGTCAGTCGGTTCTGTAACCTTGGTGACTATGTCAGATTGCTTCATGCTCTCCAACACTTTCTTCAGACGGGCACGGAGAGCAAGGGGAATCTTTCTCGGTGGGTAGACCACAGGGGAGGCGTCTGGGTCAAGGTGAATGGTACATTCTCCTGGGAATAGTCCTATTCCTGTAAAAACATCAGAATCAACTCCTCCATTACATTTTCTGTCTCTACTGGTGCGATCACTGATAAAACTAGCTTGATGAGGTCCATGTCTAAACATGCTTTAAGACCTAGCACTGCAAGTGCTCTAGTGTCTACAACGTAAAAGTCCAACATCATGTCACTTTCCTTTCCAAATTTACATTTGAAAGTGCATGTGCCTTTTACTGGGCGCTGTTCCCCACCATAACCAGTCAGTCTGTGTGTGGTGGGCTGTAGCTCAGACGTCAAGCTGCAGTACTTATTCGGAGGAATGTTTACTTGTGCACCAGTGTCTAGTTTGAACTTTAGCTCTGTGCCTTTTGTTCCTATTTCAATGTCAGCAAAGGTTCTTTGCTCTGTCTCTGATTTGACTTTTCTGTGTCACTGAATCAAACAGTTCATCAGCATTTGACTCTTTGATTGACATTTCATCTTCACTCACTGCGTGTCCTGTTTTTCCACTGTAGGCTCTGCACACTTTTGCAAAGTGATTCCATTTTCCACATTTAGTACACTGTTTGCCTTTAGCTGGGCAATTTCCCTGTTCACCATGCACTTTCTATCCACAATGTCCACATGTTTTGGAGCGTTTTGAGTCTGTGTCTTTCTGTTTTGGAGTTATGTGTCTCTCGGTTCTGAAGCACGCTCTCTGGGCACTGGAGGTGTGCTTGGATGTATTCCTGACTGTGTGCACTGCTTGTTCAGTGATGCGCTCGTGCTGCCGCCCGAAATGGTTTTCATCTGAACCTGTGCTAGCTCGTGACATCTGGCTATGTCGATAGCTTTGTCAGGTGCTAGCTCAGACCCGACATTCAAAAGTTTCTCTCACTCGCGGTGAGTGTATTCCAAATACAATACGGTCCCTGACCATCTCATCCTTGTTTGCATAATCAGTGTTTCACAAGCAGACACAGCTTAGTCACAAACGAATAAAAGAATTTGCTAGCTCCCTGTACTTTCTCTTGGAATTTGTACCTTTTTTATTTCATTTATTTTATTTCACCTTTATTTAACCAGGTAGGCTAGTTGAGAACAAGTTCTCATTTGCAACTGCGACCTGGCCAAGATAAAGCATAGCAGTGTGAACAGACAACACAGAGTTACACATGGAGTAAACAATTAACAAGTCAATAACACAGTAGAAAAAAAGGGGGGGAGTCTATATACATTGTGTGCAAAAGGCATGAGGAGGTAGGCGAATGATTACAATTTTGCAGATTAACACTGGAGTGATAAATGATCAGATGGTCATGTACAGGTAGAGATATTGGTGTGCAAAAGAGCAGAAAAGTAAATAAATAAAAACAGTATGGGGAGGAGGTAGGTGAAAATGGGTGGGCTATTTACCAATAGACTATGTACAGCTGCAGCGATCGGTTAGCTGCTCAGATAGCTGATGTTTGAAGTTGGTGAGGGAGATAAAAGTCTCCAACTTCAGCGATTTTTGCAATTCGTTCCAGTCACAGGCAGCAGAGTACTGGAACGAAAGGCGGCCAAATGAGGTGTTGGCTTTAGGGATGATCAGTGAGATACACCTGCTGGAGCGCGTGCTACGGATGGGTGTTGCCATCGTGACCAGTGAACTGAGATAAGGCGGAGCTTTACCTAGCATGGACTTGTAGATGACCTGGAGCCAGTGGGTCTGGCGACGAATATGTAGCGAGGGCCAGCCGACTAGAGCATACAAGTCGCAGTGGTGGGTGGTATAAGGTGCTTTAGTGACAAAACGGATGGCACTGTGATAGACTGCATCCAGTTTGCTGAGTAGAGTGTTGGAAGCCATTTTGTAGATGACATCGGCGAAGTCGAGGATCGGTAGGATAGTCAGTTTTACTAGGGTAAGCTTGGCGGCGTGAGTGAAGGAGGCTTTGTTGCGGAATAGAAAGAAACCTGGCGAAAATCGTATTGAAAATCATATTACCCCTCAAATGAGGGGTAACCTGTTGTCTTGTTTTGCACGCTTTGTTCAAAAGAATAAAATGCAGTACGACAGGATATTTCTTAACGCAGCTCTTTATTAGCTAGCTATAACTGGCATGTCCACGTGTCTCATACCATGATCAACTGACCATGACCTCACCACCTGGGTGGTCTTAACCAATCATAGCGCAGAATGATACGGTGGTAAAATGCATCCAATTACAATTCAGTATGTGTACACATATGAATATTACACCTGTTACATAAAGGATATCCATTCCATGTCTATGATGATTACGCGCCCGATGTGGCAAAGTGTGCCCGCTACAGGGATGTCATGACCAAACGCTACAAACTCCATCTTCACCCAGCTTTGCTCTACATTGCCAGACTCAGAATTACCCCTCCTTCTGGTGAGAAGATTTGTCTCTCCTCTGTTTTGGACGCAGATAAGTTTATCTGGGAATACACACCAGTCCCCAGTACAGGGTTAGAGCACTTTTTCCTTGTGTGTTAGGGTCTGCTCATGGACTCGAATCCATACTGTGCTATAGCGGGGGAAATGTTATCAAACTGTTCCCGCAAGGGCTGCCGATTGAAGTTTCGTTGGTGTTCCCGGACATGTACGACGCACTGAAGGGCGTTCACTTATAGTTCACTTTCATTTCACTCTCATGACTGACCTGTCCTTGTATAACAGTATAACTTTAGACCGTCCCCTCGCCCATACCCGGGCGGGAACCAGGGACCCTCTGCACTCAACAACAGTCACCCACGAAGCATCGTTACCCATCGCTCCACAAAAGCCGCGGCCCTTGCAGAGCAAGGGGAACTACTACTTCAAGGTCTCAGAGCAAGTGACGTCACTGATTGAAACGCTATTTAGCGCGAACCAACGCTAACTAAGCTAGCCGTTTCACATCCGTTACACTTGGATTTTTGTGTTTAGAGCGATGGCTGTTTTATTGGCTTGCCAGGTTTGATCATTAACACTTTCGGATGGATGTCCTTATATTCCCCCATTTTTTTATTTTGTTTCGTTATTCATTTATTTCTCTATTATTATTATCATCATACTTTTTTTTGGGGGGGGGGGGGGGGGGGGTCGTGCCAGACCTCAAGATCTTGGTTGGAGATCCGGGTATGTATGTGTTTATGTACAGTTGAAGTCGGAAGTTTACATTTACATTTTATTTTTCAACAACTCCACAAATTTCTTTTAACAAACTATAGTTTTGGAAGTCGGTTAGGACATCTACTTTGTGCATGAAACAAGTAATTTTTCCAACAATTGTTTACAAACAGAATTACAAACACAATTCCAGTTGGTCAGAAGTTTACATACACTAAGTTGACTGTGCCTTTTAAACAGCTTGGAAAATTCCAGGAAATTATGTCATGGCTTTAGAAGCTTCTGATAGGCTAATTGACATAATTTGAGTCAATTAGAGGTGTACCTGTGGATGTATTTCAAGGCCGACCTTCAAACTCACTGGCTCTTTGCTTGACATCATGGGAAAATCAATTTCCAAACGCCTGAAGGTACCACATTCATCTGTACAAACAATAGTACGCAAGTATAAATACCATGGGACCACGCAGCCGCCATACCGCTCAGGAAGGAGACGTGTTCTGTCTCCTAGAGATGAATGTACTTTGGTGCGAAAAGTGCAAATCAATCCCAGAACAACAGCAAAGGACCTTGTGAAGATGCTGGAGGAAACAGGTACAAAAGTATCTGTATCCACAGTTAATCGAGTCCTATATTGACATAACCTGAAAGGCCGCTCAGCAAGGAAGAAGCCACTGCTCCAAAACCGCCATAAAAAAAGCCAGACAACGGTTTATATCCTTCCTGTTTGGCCCTGTCCGGGGGTGTCCTCGGTTGGGTCCACAGTGTCTCCTGACCCCTCCTGTCTCAGCCTCCAGTATTTATGCTGCAGTAGTTTATGTGTCGGGGGGCTAGGGTCAGTTTGTTATATCTGGAGTACTCCTCCTGTCCTATTCGGTGTCCTGTGTGAATCTAAGTGTGCGTTCTCTAATTCTCTCCTTCTCTTTCTTTCTCTCTCTCGGAGGACCTGAGCCCTAGGACCATGCCCCAGGATTACCTGACATGATGACTCCTTGCTGTCCCCAGTCCACCTGGCCGTGCTGCTGCTCCAGTTTCAACTGTTCTGCCTTCTTATTATTCGAACATGCTGGTCATTTATGAACATTTGAACATCTTGGCCATGTTCTGTTATAATCTCCACCCGGCACAGCCAGAAGAGGACTGGCCACCCCACATAGCCTGGTTCCTCTCTAGGTTTCTTCCTAGGTTTTGGCCTTTCTAGGGAGTTTTTCCTAGCCACCGTGCTTCTACACCTGCATTGCTTGCTGTTTGGGGTTTTAGGCTGGGTTTCTGTACAGCACTTTGAGATATCAGCTGATGTACGAAGGGCTATATAAATACATTTGATTTGATTTTGATTTGATTTTGCAACTGCACATGGGGAAAAATATTGTACTTTTTATAGAGTTGTTTGGCCATAATGACTATCGTTATGTTTGGAGGAAAAAGGGGGAGCCTTGCAAGCCAAAGAACACCATCCCAACCGTGAAGCACGGGGGTGGCAGCATCATGTTGTGGGGGTGCTTTGCTGCAGGACGGACTGGTGCACTTCACAAAATAGATGGCTTCATGAGGCGGGAAAATTATGTGGATATATTGAAGCAACATCAAGACATCTGTCAAGAAGTTAAGCTTGGTCGCAAATGGGCCTTCCAAATGGACAACAACCCCAAGCATACTTCCAAAGTTGTATCAAAATGGCTTAAGGACAACAAAGTCAAGGTATTGGAGAGGCCATCACAAAGCCCTGACCTCAATCCTATAGAAAATGTGTGGGCAGATCTGAAAAAGCTTGTGCGAGCAAGGAGGCCTACAAACCTGATTCAGTTGCACCAGCTCTGTTAGGAGGAATGGGACAAAATTCACCCAACTTATTGTGGGATGCTTGTGGAAGGCTACACAAAACTTTTGACCCAAGTTAAACAATTTAACGGCATTTCTACCAAATACTAATTGAGTGTATGTAAACTTCTGACCTACTGGGGATGTGATGAATGAAATAAAAGCTGAAACAAATCCTTCTCTCTACTATTATTCTGACATTTCTCATTCTTAAAATAAAGTGGTGATCCTAACTGACCTAAGACAGGGAATTTTGGCAAACTCCAAGCGGGCCGTCATGTGCCTTTTACTGAAGAGTGGCTTCCATCGGGCCACTCTACCATAAAGTCCTGATTGGTGGAGTTCTGCAGAGATGGTTGTCCTTCTGGAAGGTTCTCCCATCTCCACAGAGGAACTCTAGAGCTCTGTCAGAGTGACCATCGGGTTCCCTGACCAAGGCCCTTCTCCCCCGATTGCGCAGTTTGAACGGGCGGCCAGCTGTAGGAAGAGTCTTGGTAGTTCCGAAAAGTCTGGGTTGTTCAATGCTGCAGAATTGTTTTGGTGCCCTTCCCCAGATCTATGCCTCAACATAATCCTGTCTCTGAGCTCTTCGGACAATTCCTTCGACCTCATGGCTTGGTTTTTGCTCTGACGTACAATATCAGCTGTGGGACCTTATATAGACAGGTGTGTGCCTTTCCAAATCATGTCCAATCAATTGAATTTACCACAGGTGGACTCCAATCAAGTTGCAGGAACATCTCAAGGATGATCAATGGAAACAGGATGCACTTGAGCTCAATTTTGTGTCTCATAGCAAAGAGTCTGAATACTTATGTAAAGAAGTTCTCCGTTTTTATAATTTTAATACATTTGCAAAATGTCTAAACCTGTTTTCACTTTGTCATTATGGGGTTTTGTGTGTCGATGGCTGAGGATTTTTATTTATTTAAATTAATTTTAGAATAAATCTGCAATGTAACAAAAAGTCAAGGTCTGAATACTTTCCGAATGCACTTTATGTATGTGTATAGATATGTATATGTGTGTGTGTATGTATATTGTTATGTATATATACACACACGTATCTATATATTTATTATTATTGTTGTTGGGGTGTGTGTGGGTGTGTGTGTGTGTAACTCAGTGGAGGCTGCTGGGGGGGGGCTCGTGGTGATGGTTGGAGCGGAGCAGGTGGGGTGGCATCATACACCTGGAAATCATGTTGGTGTTTGTGCCAATTTGGAGACGTCACTTTATAGTAACAATCCTATTATCTGCAATGACGTGATTAAGTGGTATAAGCTGCACATGCACAATGGTTCTCAGCTTGTTTGGTGTATTTCAGGTGCTGATATCCTGAACCCTGATCTTACATATAAAGGCATCCAGGAAATACATACATATCAGACGGTGTCTGAGGAAGGACAAAATACTCCAGCCACCCCAGCCATGGACTGTTCGCTCTGCTAGGGTCTGGCAGGCGGTACTGGAGCATCTGGTCTCAGACCAACAGGCTCCAAATCAGCTTCAATCCCTAGTTACTGAGACTGTTGAACAGCCAGAAACTCCAGTTACTGAGACTGTTGAACAGCCAGAAACTCCAGGCACTGAGACTGTTGAACAGCCAGAAACTCCAGGCACTGAGACTGTTGAACAGCTAGGCAATGGCTGCCCACCCTAACCCACAGTATCTGCACTGACATTCCACTGACTATATGCCACACACGCTTACGCTGGCACTACTGCACACACACAGACTCACACCAATACACACACCAGTCATGCTGCTGCTATATTGATGATTATTTATCCTGCTACCAGTCACACTCTCCTTACACCTGCCTACATGTACATACAGTATCTGCCGTAACTACTCCAGTATCCCTGCGTATTGTACTACATTTGGTATTTAGCTTACTTTTGTGTTTTTCTTATTTCTTGTGTGTTAAATGATTATAATCTACTTTATACTATTTGATATTGAATACTGCATTGTTGGTAAAGAGTTAGCAAGTAAGCATTTCACTGTACTTGTGCATGTGACAATAAAACTTGAAACATCTGTGTAACCGTTGATCAATTAACTTCATTGTGGTATTTGTTATGAATAAAATTTGCTTTTTTAAACCAAATTTACCTGCATATCTCGAGTTTTTGAATAAACATATTGTATGTTGTATTTTTTCCTAAAGTCTTCACCAGAAGGAATATTATAATATATTTGTCTTATATTTGTCTATATTTGACAATATGTGAGAAAGCTACCTTTGTGCTTCCTAACTAGTCCCACTTCACAGTATACAGGGTGATATAATTGCTTGGTCACCTCACCAAATATTCATTTTGTTTGAGTGTTACCTGTTTCAGAGCTATTCTAATTCAGATCTAAACATTGCATATACATTACAGAAGACATGAGAAGTAAACCAGAAAGTGTGTTGCTAGAGCAGTTCTATTTGCCAATCTCAAGAAGTGCTCACAAAAAAGTAAGTGGGATAAATGTCTTGTAGCATGTGGAGGGGCGTGGCCACCAAGTACACTCCCAGTTAGGGGGAGTGATGAGCTCCACAGCAGTCCACACAGTCCACACTCCACACAGCACATCACAACTCAATCGCTGGTTGAAAACGGTTTTCTGCGCCTCCCAAAAGTGGAGGGAGACGTCACTTTATACACTCTGCGTATTCCTCCGAAGCTCAGTTGTCCTGAGTCTGCACAACTCTGCCAGGACCTAGGATCAAGGGAGACGCTCTATTTTTTTAGTACTATATCTCTTGACAAATTGATGAAAATAATCATGGCCTCAACCTTCAAGCTGCATACAGGACTCTATTCCAACTAAACTACTGAAAGAGCTGCTTCCTGTGCTTGGCCCGCCTATGTTGAACATAATAAACAGCTCTCTATCCACCAGATGTGTACCAAACTCACTAAAAGTGGCAGTAATAAAGCCGCTCTTGAAAAAGCCAAACCTTGACCCAGAAAATATAAAAAAACTTTTGGCCTAATATTGAATCTCCCATTCCTCTCAAAAAAAATGAAAAGCTGTTGCGCAGCAACTCACTGAAGGTGGTAAATTACAGAGGCTCTGCATCTGTCCTCCTGCTCCTAGACCTTAGTGCTGCTTTTGATTACCATCGATCACCACATTCTTTTGGAGAGATTGGAAACCCAAATTGGTCTACACGGTCAAGTTCTGGCCTGGTTTAGATCTTATCTGTCAGAAAGATATCAATTTGTCTCTGTGGATGGCTTGTCCTCTGACAAATCAACTGTAAATTTTGGTGTTCCTCCAGGCTTTATTTTAGGACCACTATTGTTTTCACTATATATTTTACCTCTTGGTGATGTCATTCGGAAACATAATGTTAATTTTCACTGCTATGCAGCTGACACACAGCTGTACATTTCGATGAAACATGGTATATATTAGTATTTTCCACCTCACTTTTGCTGAGACAGGTAGAAAACCTTTTCCTCTACAGTCCAAAATGTATTGTATATGCAGGGAAGTGCATTGGCAGCTATGTCATGTTGCAGGGGAAAATAGTCAAACTCTGAAATACCAAATAATTAGTATTTATTAGCAAAAGATTGTAAGACAACTGCTGGCTTCAGCACATAGTGTTATGGTTTCACAGAACTAGGAAAAGATACATGAGACTATAAACCATGATTAGAGGGTGCTCCTAGGATAAGATACATGAGACTATAAACTATGATTAGAGGGTGCTACTAGGATAAGATACATGAGGCTATGAGCCACTAGAGGGTGCTACTAGGATAAGATACATGAGGCTATGAACCACTAGAGGGTGCTACTAGGATAAGATACATGAGACTATAAACTATGATTAGAGGGTGCTACATGAGGCTATCAGCCACTGGAGGGTGTTACTAGGATAAGATACTTGAGGTAAAGGAAAGGGGGATACCTAGTCAGTAATCCAACTGAATGTATTCAACTTAATGTGTCTTCTGCATTTAACCCAACCCCTCTGAATCAGAGGTTATAAGCCATGAGGGTGTTACTAGGATAAGATACATGAGTCAATAAGCCACGGCAATCCTCGACAACATTCCGCTGAAAAGGCAGCTTGCAAAATTCCAAAATATTTTCTGGAAATATGTAACTTTCATACATTAACAAGTGCAATACACCAAATGAAAGATAAACTTCTTGTTAATCTACCCTTCGTTTCCGTTTTCAAAAGTGCTTTCGCTGTAAAGCCTAACATATGATTGTTAGGTCAGAGCAAAGTCACAAAAACACACAGCCATTTTTCCAGCCAAAGAGAGGAGTTACAAAAAGCAGAAATATAGATTAAATTAATCACTTACCTTTGATGATCTTCATCAGATGACACTCATAGGACATCATAGTGCGTATTTATATCCAAAAATCTCAGTTTACATTGGCGCGTTACGTTTTGCAGAGAGCCACATCAATTTATAGAAATACTCATAATAAACATTGATAAAAAGATACAACTGTTATTCACAGAATTAAAGATATACTTCTCCTTAATGCAACCTCTGTGTGAGATTTCAAAAAAACCAAAAAGCAAACCATGCAATAATCTTAGTACGGCGCTCAGACGACGGCGCTCAGACGACGAATCAAGCCAAACAGATATCCGCCATGTTGGAGTCAACAGAAGTCTAGAGGGTGTTACTAGGAGAAGATACATGAGGCTATAAGCCACTAGAGGGTTACTAAGATAAGATACATGAGGCTATAAGCCACTAGAGGGTTACTAGGATAAGATACACAAGGCTATCAGCCACTAGTGGGTGTTACTAGGATAAGATACTTGAGGTAAAGGAAAGGGGGATACCTAGTCAGTAATCCAACTGAATGTATTCAACTTAATGTGTCTTCTGCATTTAACCCAGCCCCTCTGAATCAGAGGTTAAAAGCCATTATGGTGTTACTAGGATAAGATACATGAGACTATAAGCCACCAGAGGGTGCTACTAGAATAAGATACATGAGGCTATAAGCCACCAGAGGGTGCTACTAGGATAAGATACATGAGCTCTAAGCCAATGGAGGGTGTTACTAGGATAAGATACATTAGGCTATAATCCTTAAACCACAAGGCCATATAATTATCCAGGAATACATCTCAAACAAACTGGAAATAAATTAAACCCGTGATAGGATCTGTAAGAACCAAGAAACACAGTCTCAAAAGCACCAGTCTCAAATTGTCTCTCAAAGTTTGAAAAAAATGTGTTTACATCCCTGTTAGTGAGCATTTTTCCTTTGCCAAGATCTTTCATCCACCTGACAGGTGTGGCATATCAAGAATCTGATAGAACAGCATGATCATTGCACAGGTGCACCTTGTGCTGGGGACAATAAAAGGCCACTCTAAAATGTGCAGTTTAGTTACACAACACAATGCCACAGATGTCCCAAATTTTGAGGGAGCATGCAAATGGCATGCTGACTGCAGGAATGTCCACCAGAACTGTTGCTAGAGAATGTAATGTTCATTTATCTACCATAAGCCGCCTCCAACGTAATTTTTGAGAATTTGGCAGTACGTCCAACCGTCCTAACAACCGAAGACCATATGTCACCACAACAGCCCAGGACCTCCACATCCAGCTTCTTCACCTGCGGGACAATCAGAGACTAGTCATCCGGACAGCTGATGAAACTATGGGTTTGCACAACCGAAGAAACCATCTCAGGAAAGCTCATCTGGGTCTTGACTCAGGCGTTGTAAATGACTTCAGTGGGCAAATGTTCCCCTTCGATGGCACTGGCACACCTGATCAACTCTATGTGAAGGAGCTGTGTCACGCTGCATTTATTTTTGTTTTTACAGGGACAGTGCACATTAATCAACGTTTCAGTAAAAGTTTTAGCCAGCCGTCTAATTTTCAACGGCAGTCGCTGGACAGGTTATTAAAAACAATTATAATAATAATGACAAACAATGAGCCCTGAGCACATGCAGAGCAACATAGAAAAAGCAACACGTAGCATGCAGACAGAGAGACATAGAGCAAGCAACACGTAGCACAAAGACAGAGAAATAGCACAAAAAGTAACAAAACAAAATCCTTAAAAACAGCAGTGTTTCCACACCTTACAATCTACAGACATGGAAAGCGACAATACCCAGCTAGGGATTATGTTCACAAGTCTGATTGGTCTTTAGCCATGTCTTTATGTTTTTTTTGTGAAGGTGTGATAGGTGGTGCATTTGTATGTGTCTGATGGCAGTGTGTTCCAGACATGGGAAGTCTCACAGAGAAAGCAGATTGAAGGTGCTTTTCCTTAAGGGAACTATACAGTCACCTCTCATTGCAGACCTTGTGGATCTGCTGCCATGTGTTTGGGTTTTCTGTTTAGCAAAAGTACTAAGTGGAGGGGGAACCAGGCCATTTAGGATCTTGAATACAAGACATGCGTCAGTGTATTGCACAAGATTTTTTCAACTCAGGACTTCATGCTTTCTGAGGATGTAACAGTGATGATGGGTATTGGACTTTCTATCAAGTACTTTGAGCTCCTGTTTGTAGACAGACTGAAGGGGTTTTAATGTTGTACAGTAAGCTTGGGCCCAACTAGTCAAGCAATATGTTAAGTGGGGGAGTATCATAGATTGAAGTACAGTTTTGCTACCTCTGTAGTCAGACAATTTTGTATGAATCGGAAATTAGCTAGGTTGAATTTGGTTATTTGAGTTACCTTTGTCACATGCTTTTTAAAAGAGAGGTTGGAATCAAGTATGATGCCAAGGTACTGAAAATTGGATATCACTTGGAGCTTCTCCACTGACATATAGACATCTGGCTCAGTACCATCAGATACCAGCTGGAGCTTCTCCCCTGACACATAGACATCTGGCTCAGTAGCATCAGATACCACCTGGAGCTTCTCCCCTGACACATAGACATCTGGCTCAGTACCATCAGATACCAGCTGGAGCTTCTCCCCTGACACATAGACATCTGGCTCAGTAGCATCAGATACCACCTGGAGCTTCTCCCCTGACACATAGACATCTGGCTCAGTAGCATCAGATACCACCTGGAGCTTCTCCCCTGACACATAGACATCTGGCTCAGTAGCATCAGATACCACTTGGAGCTTCTCCCCTGACACATAGACATCTGGCTCAGTAGCATCAGATACCACCTGGAGCTTCTCCCCTGACACATAGACATCTGGCTCAGTAGCATCAGATACCACTTGGAGCTTCTCCCCTGACACATAGACATCTGGCTCAGTAGCATCAGATACCACTTGGAGCTTCTCCCCTGACACATAGACATCTGGCTCAGTAGCATCAGATACCACCTGGAGCTTCTCCCCTGACACATAGACATCTGGCTCAGTAGCATCAGATACCAGCTGGAGCTTCTCCCCTGACACATAGACATCTGGCTCAGTAGCATCAGATACCAGCTGGAGCTTCTCCCCTGACACATAGACATCTGGCTCAGTAGCATCAGATACCACCTGGAGCTTCTCCCCTGACACATAGACATCTGGCTCAGTAGCATCAGTTGTCCTCTTTGTGAATAACATGCAGACAGTTTTTTTTACATTGAGATGCAAACATAAGTCACTCAGCCACTTTGTAACCTGGACCATTACAGTTCTTGTGCAGCTTGTTGTTTGCTCTTTGTATGCACTGTATATAGCCTCGCTACTGTTATAGCCTCGCTACTGTTATAGCCTCGCTACTGTATATAGCCTCGCTACTGTTATAGCCTCGCTACTGTTATAGCCTCGCTACTGTATATAGCCTCGTTACTGTATATAGCCTCGCTACTGTATATAGCCTCGCTACTGTTATAGCCTCGCTACTGTTTAGCCTCGCTACTGTTATAGCCTCACTACTGTATATAGCCTCGCTACTGTATATAGCCTCGCTACTGTATATAGCCTCGCTACTGTTATAGCATCGCTACTGTATATAGCCTCGCTACTGTATATAGCCTCGCTACTGTATATAGCCTCGCTACTGTTATAGGCTCGCTACTGTTATAGCCTCGCTACTGTATATAGCCTCGCTACTGTTATAGCCTCGCTACTGTATATAGCCTCGCTACTGTATATAGATTCGCTACTGTATATAGCCTCGCTACTGTTATAGCCTCGCTACTGTATATAGCCTCGCTACTGTTATAGCCTCGCTACTGTATATAGCCTCGCTACTGTTATAGCCTCGCTACTGTTATAGCCTCGCTACTGTATATAGCCTCGCTACTGTTATAGCCTCGCTACTGTTATAGCCTCGCTACTGTATATAGCCTCGTTACTGTATATAGCCTCGCTACTGTATATAGCCTCGCTACTGTTATAGCCTCGCTACTGTTTAGCCTCGCTACTGTTATAGCCTCACTACTGTATATAGCCTCGCTACTGTATATAGCCTCGCTACTGTTATAGCATCGCTACTGTATATAGCCTCGCTACTGTTATAGCCTCGCTACTGTTATAGCCTCGCTACTGTATATAGCCTCGCTACTGTTATAGCCTCGCTACTGTTATAGCCTCGCTACTGTATATAGCCTCGCTACTGTTATAGCCTCGCTACTGTTATAGCCTCGCTACTGTATATAGCCTCGCTACTGTATATAGCCTCGCTACTGTATATAGCCTCGCTACTGTTATAGCCTCGCTACTGTTTAGCCTCGCTACTGTTATAGCCTCACTACTGTATATAGCCTCGCTACTGTATATAGCCTCGCTACTGTATATAGCCTCGCTACTGTTATAGCATCGCTACTGTATATAGCCTCGCTACTGTATATAGCCTCGCTACTGTATATAGCCTCGCTACTGTTATAGGCTCGCTACTGTTATAGCCTCGCTACTGTATATAGCCTCGCTACTGTTATAGCCTCGCTACTGTATATAGCCTCGCTACTGTATACAGCCTCGCTACTGTATATAGCCTCGCTACTGTTATAGCCTCGCTACTGTATATAGCCTCGCTACTGTTATAGCCTCGCTACTGTATATAGCCTCGCTACTGTATATAGCCTCGTTACTGTATATAGCCTCGCTACTGTATATAGCCTCGCTACTGTATATAGCCTCGTTACTGTATATAGCCTCGCTACTGTATATAGCCTTGCTACTGTATATAGCCTCGTTACTGTATATAGCCTCGCTACTGTATATAGCCTTGCTACTGTATATAGCCTCGCTACTGTATATAGCCTCGCTACTGTATATAGCCTCGCTACTGTTATAGCCTCGCTACTGTTATAGCCTCGCTACTGTATATAGCCTCGCTACTGTTATTTTTCACTGTCTTTATACTGTTTTATTTCTTTACCTACCGATTGTTCACCTAATACCTTTTTTTGCACTATTGATTAGGGCATGTAAGTAAGCATTTCACTGTAAGGTCTTCACCTGTTGTATTTGGCGCACGTGACAAATAAACTTTGATTTGATTTGTGACAAACTCACACTAATTCTTATGTTTAATAAATGTATCATATAGTGTTTGTGTGGCAGGCTTACAATGATGGCAAAAAACAACATTTGAGAGTATGCTGACCCTGGTGCTAGAGGGGATAGGCAGCTGGAGGTTGAATGTTTGAAGGGGTATGGAACTATAAACGGTTTTGGAACCACGGATCTAGACGAATTCGGACTATTTTGAGGAAATGTGTTCTGGATATGTGGTTGCTACGGTGTCTCAAGAGAGAGAAACAGTGATATTGACATTTTTTCTCCTAGTTTTTCAAGCAATGGTCTTTAAGGGAGTATGCGAGGCACAAACGTTCGCTTCCCCTAGCTGGGTTCTGCAAACCGAACTTAATATGCGGCAACTTTAGAGCTGTCAAATGCACAAGCAGCTTCTGTCATTAGGCCTGTACCTAAATTGGACATTGCCATTGGCAGCACGGAGTCGCATTAAGAGAAATCCCATGCATTGTAATCTACACCTTGATTAGGCTGATAGAAATCCAAATGATTTTGTTTAATGAATGTCAATTTGAGTGTCATTATTTCCATATAACACGAGTGGGATGGGTGTGGCTTTGTGACAATGATTAAGAGCAGCTGCTCATCAACTTGACAGCTCCAACTGAGTTAATATGGAGGGCATGATCTGAATAATGTTGCCTACTTAACTGCAGATGAAGTCAGGAGAAAAAGTGTTGTTTCATATCTGACCTACTTTACTTATTAACAAACCTGTAAAATGATGACTCAGCATTCTCTCTCTCTCACCCCCTCCCTCCCTCAAACATTTTCTCCCTCTCTCTCCCACCCCCCTCCCTCCCTCAAACATTTTCTCCCTCTCTCTCTCACCCCCTCTCCCTCCCTCAAACATGTTCTCCCTCTCTCTCTACCACCCCCTCTCCCTCACTCAAACATGTTCTCCCTCCCTCAAACATGTTCTCCCTCTCTCTCTCTCTCTCTCTCACACCCCCCTCCCTCAAACATGTTCTCCCTCTCTCTCTACCACCCCCTCTCCCTCCCTCAAACATGTTCTCCCTCTCTCTACCACCCCCTCTCCCTCCCTCAAACATGTTCTCCCTCTCTCTCTACCACCCCCTCTCCCTCCCTCAAACATGTTCTCCCTCTCTCTCTACCACCCCCTCTCCCTCCCTCAAACATGTTCTCCCTCTCTCTCTACCACCCCCTCTCCCTCCCTCAAACATGTTCTCCCTCTCTCTCTACCACCCCCTCTCCCTCCCTCAAACATGTTCTCCCTCTCTCTCTCTCACCCCCCTCCCTCCCTCAAACATGTTCTCCCTCTCTCTCTCTCTCACCCCTCTCCCTCCCTCAAACATGTTCTCCCTCTCTCTCTCTCACCCCCCTCCCTCCCTCAAACATGTTCTCCCTCTCTCTCTCTCACCCCTCTCCCTCCCTCAAACATGTTCTCTCTGACAAACACACATACCCAACATTGTGCCATCCTTGACAAGGTCCCCACCAGATGAATACACGGTAGCCCTGGATGTAAATACGGTCTTTATTGAACTGTACAGAGCTGAACGCAAGACTGAGATGACTGACAGTAGCCTGGTGGCTAGATGTGGCATGACAACGAACATTAGATGGCTAAACCCACCAACAGACATATCTATTGGTGACGGATGACGGCCTTGTCTTGGTGATTTTAGTCTCCGTCTTCTCTGTGTGGGTTATGGTGTCCTTAGTGTGGAATTTTCCGAGACGATATACAAACATTTCACAACATTTTATAAAGCAATACAGAAAAAAAGAACAATGAAAAAAAAGAAAAATGAACCATGACAACAAGCTACAAAAATGGCAGTCATGACATCATCACACTGTATCCGGGTAACACCGGTATGAAGTAAACATTTGGAACGAATGATAGACATGATAAATAAATATGAATATCAAAAATATGTACATGTCTAAAAAAAGAAAGAAGGAAAATGACTGGCGCTGACATGGGTCTGTCTCTACCACTACGGTGCTGTGTAACCGTGTCGTGTCGCCTAGAGGAAGGATCGTGGCTGACTCCTGAAGGCACGGTGGGTTAAACCATTAAACACTGTACGACCAGACCTCGAACCCTCACGCTCTACCACAAAGCCTTGTCCTATGGAACGCAGGCTACACCCCTCTATGCCACCGACCCTGTCTACACGCAAACACAACACTTTCAACATAAGGTAAGATGTCTAGCCTTCTCTCGTTCTCATTGTGTCTCACGAGACAAACTCTCGGTATTAGAAGTTTCATGAGCGATCGAATTGATCAATCTTGGAAAACAAACATGAGAACATAAGACTGAAGTGTTTGGCAACAGAATACACACTGAAAGTTCACTCACAGGAAGGAAAGAAAGCCATCTGCCATGCAGAGTGTTTATCTATGTTTTCCCCATCATGCTTTGAGACATTCCTCTCCAGTCATCGATGAGAAGGAATTCTCGTTGATACAATCTAATGTCATAATTAAATTAAAGTAAACTTCTCTCTCATACATGTGCTATGCTTAGGAATATTCCATATACTATCTGAAATGTCTTGTAAATGTAGAGTACCAGTGTTGCTGAATAAATAAACATATTGAAATATAAATCAAACCTATTTACAGCATGACTTTTGACATCCATGTTTCTGATATAACACATGGAGGGACTGTTTTGTGGGGTGTATATGGAAAATGAACATGTAAGTGTGACCAACAGAAATGTTAAACTTAGAAACAGATGATTTAACATAATCTGTCAGATCTCAGTTTAAAGCGGCAATCAGCAGTAGAAATAAAAACAAAGTGTCCCCTTGCCTGTTTCCGTAAAAAGCCTAGGGATGGGGCTGGAGAAACTCTCAAATTCATAGACAGAGCTATGAATGCAAGGACTGACCATCCATGATATCAACATTATAGTTATAATCATGTTTTGAGGCCAATATAGTGTTTGTTTACATTTACTTTGCTTTCAAACATTGGAGTAAAACAAGCTTATATTTCAGGTTCTGATTGGGTACGACAGTTGAACTAAGCTCATGAGACATTTATAAGTTACATTCTTCAAGAATCAATGGGTACATATAATGAATTTATAAGTCCAATAATGGATGTAGCAACTCCTGATTGCCCCTTTAAAAAACAAACAAGTCTGTGCTAGTGTATGATCCAGTGGTTATTATTATTATTAATATACAGAGGTCAAATACATAAGTCAAATAACTTGAGCCGTGGTAATTGAGTTTGATTTAGTTTGGTACAATGGAGACAAGAGAATAGTCCCAAAAGTGCAAACTCCAAGCTGAATTAATTACATTTTGATGTACTTGAGATATGTATTTGATACAGATTTGTTATTATATATCTATTATGTATTCAAAGGACTCCTGACAACTCCCAAATACAATACAAAGAAGGACTCATCAGTTACTATGTACAGATTTAGTCTCTCAACGCAACGTTCCAATAGACTCTCTTCTCTCTTCTGCTTTTATGAAAAAAAAATCTGATTTCTGTACACCATTCTTTACCCACTTCCACCCCCTCCTCCATTCAGTAGGGACACTATTGGATGACATCTCTCTCCATCTCTCCTGTGATTGGTCAATAGATGAAACTCCCACTCTCCAATTCTCATGTGATTGTTGGTTAGATACACAGCCACCCCTTCTCTCTCTCTGTCTTTCTATTGGCAGTTAGATGAACCACTCTTTCTTTGATTCATCGATGGTCTCTGGGTTGGGGTCGGTGCCGATGATGGTGGTGTCAGCTGATTCGCCACTGGCAGGCTCCGCCGCTTTCGACTCATTGGTGTGGTAGGAGCCCTTGTGACGGAACATGTAGCGAATCAGGAACGCCAGCGTGCACAGGATGGTGAAGATCACCACGGCAATGATACCTGGGGGCGGAGGTATAGAAGTACTTTTAGAAGTACATGTCATTTTATAAGAAATAATATTGATATGGCCAGTTGAGGTTAGAGAACCAATTTATAGAGGGAAATTTGTAATACATTTGTTGACATCATGTATGGGAGAGACATTTGGAGACACTTATCTGCAGCGGAGGCGACTGAATGCCAAGAGATCAAGATCACATCTGGACCTGGTACAGAGTCATGTCTCTGTGGTACACCTCTTTAAAGATAACAGATATGTGAATATGCTGAACATACCTCCTATAATAGCTGAGTTCCTGTTGACTCCATCTGGGATCACTCTCTCTTCATTAAATGGGAACTCTGCACCTGGAGACACACAGAGACAGGAAATACAGATCACATCAGCCATACACACACACATACACATGCTCGGACATGCACACACGTGCACGTGCACACACCACTGTCATTCAACTTTAATGAATCCACACCAGGCCAAGCTGTCCAGTCTCCCACTAATTGGCTTTTATCCCTCCCGATGGAGAAATCTGTCAGGTAGACGAGTGGAGAGAGAGAGCGAGAGAGAGAGGGAGAAGAGAGAGAGAAAGAAAGAGAAAGAGGTGACAGGGATTGCAGAAAGGCAAGAGAGAGTGGGTAGATGAGAAAGTCTGAGGGGCAACAGAAAGAGAGAGAGAGAAGAAGAGGAGTAAGAAGAGACCGTGAGACTGATGAATCTGCTCTGTCAGTTTTGCTTCTGGCTCCTGGATCAATAGATGTGATCGACCAGAAACAGAGTCAGAGACAGACAAGTAGAGACAACCATTCCACTGGATCACAAGGAAGACTGCAGCACCCACAATATGATAATGTGTGTGTGGTGTTGTGTGCCTGCGTTTCCTGCAGAAATGTTTGTATGTGTGTGTGGGTATCGTACCTGAGTCCAGGCGCCAAGGATCGGTGGCAGCAGACATTGGTGGGATGGTGAGAGGCGAGGCTCCACAGTTAGATTCTACCAGCTTACCCTGGTAGGACACTGGCACAGACTGTCTGTCTGTCGGTTTGTCTGGATGTCTGTCTATTGGTCTGTCTGCTACAAGGTTTCTTAGGGCTGTTTTCAGGGGTGTGACTCCGTTGAACTGGACGCGTGACAGACAGCCTATGAACCCTGGAGTGTTATAACGCTCTATAAGCGCTGGGTCTATCACGCCGGTCTCTGAGGAGAGAAAGACAGAGAGAAACAGAGCGAGGCAGATAGTGGTTTGAGTTTTAACAAGATTGTATTATACGATACAAAACTTTAAGGCAGCACCCAGTATTAATAGTCCAAAGCAGAAGGCTGAGAAATGAGGAGAGGAAGGAAATGTACATAATCAGCACTTATATTTCCAGCAAACCAACTGCAGCAGAGTTTACAGTAAGCCACTGGCCACAGCACTTTCTTCCTACCAGCTATCAGACACCTGCATCAGCACATTTACAGGGAAATCATCAAGACATCACCACCATGGGATACAACACACACACACGCACACACACACACACGCACACGCACGCATGCACACACACGCACACACA